>NC_052357.1:33867032-33918920 GCF_009727055.1 Benincasa hispida
AACAAGTTCAAGTAGTCACATTTAAACACTTTAATGGACTGTCCTTAACTTGCATGCATGCATCAAATCTATCTAATTCACCTTTTCAGGTAAGTTCCCAGGTATGGGTGTTATGTTTTCGTCAACTTAAATACCCCAGTCTAGATAGAATCCACGTTAGACAAAAGGTCCCTTATAGATAGATTAGCTACACTTTAACTTTTTATTAGCCAATTTAATCCTATTAAACTGATTAAAAGATTAAAGCATTAGGGTTGCTAATCGTATTAGAATCGTGATCTTAGGTCTATGTGATCCAAGTTTTAAACACTTTAAAACCATGAATTAAACCTAAGTGAGCATGCATGTCTTTCTTATTTTTTTTAGTTCTAATTTCTCTTTAACTTTTAAAAAGAAACAACTAAAACCATTGCGCACAACGAGGCATTTATAACATTTATAAAATAACCTATGTGTCATGCTTCATGATATGTCCGATCATTACTATATATAATTTTTATATAACGTGTAACAACCAAGCAAACATGCTACCATTCACCCTTATACTATAACAATTATAATATAAAGATGATGCATGTCAATGCATTTTTTTTATACATGCATAAATATAACTCTTATATTATATGATGCATGAGCATGCTCTTACATAATTAAATCATGCTTCTCTAAACTATAACAATTACAATAAAGAGATGATGCATGACCATTGCATAACCTAAGGTGGGATTTACTATATGTGTATACCATATGACATATAAAAACATACATCGCATGTAATAAACAAAGGATTAATGGACCGGGATGAGCCTTTACAAAAAAAATTGCAATGAAAAGAAAAACTTATTTATTACATTTTTCATCGAGCAAACCGGTTCACAAGCGAACCAGGTCTTGAACCGCCAGGAGGTCTTCATCATGTAGCAAAGTTTGTAGGTAGACAATCGTTCAGCACGCACTAGACGATAGGAACATAGGTAAATGATCGCTTAGACAACGACTAGGCTGCGAAGCGTGATCGTCTATGCGATCATGTAGCGTGACGACAGGTAAACGATTTACCTTGAGTTACTAAGCAATCGTTTAGTCAGTTACTAAGCGATGAAGCTTGCTGACCTAAATGATCATCTAGCATGCGCGCTTTAAACAATATGCGAGCGTCTCATCGTCTACACGATGTGTGCAACCAGGTAAACGATTTACCTTGCGATACTAAGCGATTGTTTAGTAGTTACTAAGCGATGAAGCTTGCTTACTTAAACGATCGTCTAGCGCACCTGCGAGTTAAGCAATCTACAAGCATTTCATCATCTATACGACGCGATACTTAGTGATCGTGTACTCGATCGTCAACCCGATGCGATCAACTCTTGATTGCATTCACCATCGTTTAACCGATGCATTCATCAGTGATCGCGTACTCCTTCATCTTTACGATGCGATGGACAACGATCGCGTATTTAACTTCTTCTGCACGATGCGATCAACCCTAGATCGCCACTTTCCTCGAAGAGCCGCAACGCTTACCCAGAACTTCGATGAACGACTCAAAACTTCAAACAAACTTTGAATACAGACTCGATAACGATTATTAATGCCCTAAAACGTAGGGGCATTTACAAATAATCGCAAATGTAAAAGAATCTTAAACAAGATGAGGCTAATCATTCCAAAAACATCCATTAATCATTCTAAAATGACCGTCTTCGATGGCAGGAGTTCCCAACTCACTCAGGATTGAGGTCATGTTACCTATGATCATCCTAGTGAAGTGAAGTCTCTGTCATGAATGGTGTTATATAACGAGACGTTAACACTTCGTGGTCAGGTTTTATACAAACTTTTTGTATAGGATGCCCCCGCTCGCATGTCCCCAACACGACCATGATCAGGATCAGACCATCTGTGACAAGTCACAACACTTGTGACCATTCCACAAAGTGAGCCGCATCTGTAGTGTTACCAGGATAAGGTTTCCCTCCTATATCTATATACTACAGACCATTTTGGTTATCACTCAAGACATGATCCACTTGTATGTCACCACATACATGGTTGAGTCACAAACAGATAACCAGGGATTTTATGTTTATTAGTTTGCGGTAAAGAAAATAAAACAAGTAAATGAGCAAAAATTCAAGATGTGAAGTAAATATCATATATTAACAACACAAGCATTCGTACAAACTGTTTACACACTACAGGACATGAGACTTTAGGGCATCAACCCCAACATAAGGCTCATCAACCTTTGGTCAAAGCCGTAAGATTTGATCATAGTATCAAACCTTAGGTTCCAAGATCGAGATGCTTGTTTCACTCTATAAATGGACTGATTCAAGTTGCATACATTTTGCTCATGACCTTGGGCTATGAATCCCTCGGGTTGCACCATATAAATGATCTTCTCAAGATTACAATTCAGAAAGGCAGTCATGACATCCATTTGCCATACCTCATAGTCATAATATGAGGCAATGGATAGGAGGATGCGGATAGACTTCAACATGGCAGCAGGCGGATAGACTTCGCTAACGCTCAACTAAGTCTTGAACCTTCGCACTGACCGTTCGCTTAAACCGGGTCGAGAAATTCCTTTTTAGTCAACTCCTTCCACCTGGGTATAACCCTTTGCCACAAGTCTAGCCTTGAAGGTTTGCACCTTCCCATCAGCACCCCATTTCCTCTTGTAGATCCATTTACAACCTATAGATGTAACCCCATCAGGTTGATCTACAAGATCCCATACTGAGTTGTAGTACATAGACTCCATCTCAATATCCATGGCTTTGACCCATTCATCGTGGTCAACATCCTTCATTGCCTTCTTGTAAGACAACAGATTCTCAACCTTGCCATCGGTTACTATAGCCAGGATTTTAGTTAAACCCATATAGCGAACAGGTGGGTTTGCAACCCTCCCACTACATCGAGGTTCCCTTAGCCCTTGAGGATATTTGACCTATCTGGGTTCGCAACCCTCCTTAGGATCATAAAAGTAGCCCCTCATGTCCCTTTGAGGTAGCCTACAAATAGGCACATTCTCAAACGTGGTTCCAGTTTCTTAGGATTAGCCTCAAGCACATGTGCTGGGCAAACCCAGATGCGGAAATGATCCAAACTAGCTTTATACCCGTTTCACAACTCCAAAGTTGTTCTGGCAACACTCTTGGAGGGAACACAGTTGAGGATATAAGCTACAGTCTCTACTACAAAACCCTAAAACGAGTCCGGTAAGGAAGCGTAACTCATCATCTATCAAACCATGTCAAACAAGGTTTTGTTTCTCTTCTCCGATACACCATTCTATTGAGGTCTACGAAGCACAAATACTTCATATGAGGTAAAGAATCTGTATCAGACACGTATTGGATACCGATACTTTTAGATACTTTCTAGATACGTATCTGACACGAGATTTGACGTATCTATTTCTACGCATACCTTTTTTTAAAGAAAAAAGACAAGCAACTCATCTAATCTTTCCCAATCTAAAACTAGGCAACCTATTTAAAAAGCTCACTACTCGAGTCCAAAACTAAAAGAACAAAAATAAATAAAAGACCAAACCCTAGAATCATTTAATCTTCATCTTCACATTTAATTCCCCACAAAGTCCACCAAAATACAAACCATTTGGATATCCTCAACAATTCAATGAAGAAGTTATTCGTTTATCTTCATAATTCTCCCTTTAATCTTCTTCTTTTTCTTCTTTGTAATATGAGTCATATTGCATTCTATTAACTATTATACTTCAACATTTTAGATGTTGTTTTTTTTATATTGTATTTCATTTTTATATTATATTTTGTGTAGTTGTTATTAACTTGTATGCTAAATTTATCTATATCCTAGATTTTTTTTAAGAAAAAAATGTATCTTCAATGTATCAGTATCCTCATTTTTTAGAAATATTTATATTAAAAAATGACATATCCTTAGACGTATCCGTATCTTAGTTTTTTTAGAAATTGACGAATCGTCGTATCCAATCGTATCTGTATCGTGTAATCGTATCTGTGTCTGTACTTCATAGGCTTAGGTGTACTGATAATGGACAGAAATGCACGTTATCAAAGTGTTAAGTTCTTAAACAATGTTGGATTGCGTTGATGAAATATGTTAACTTGCGTCCATTAAACATCAATTTCATAATATTGCGGTCGCATGCGTTCAGCGCATTGAAACAGTTGATTTTTGTATTTTTTGCAGAATATGCGTTGATGCAATGCAAGAATTGTGATCATAGGAAGCCATTGGTCGAGCACAACTTCATTGCAAGGCTTTGCGATGATCGTGCTCGCAAACATTCGCCCGAGAAGGATTGTCGCAACTTGGTCAACACAACATGATAGGCGTATCTGGGTGAAAGGCCAATTAAGCGCGATGGGACAGAAAGCTGTTGACAGTCGAATCCAAATTAAGTCGACAGCCGATAACGGTCACAAAGTACACTCAGTTTTTCGGTGACAATTATCCGGTGCATCAGTCAAGAATTAAAGTTGTCCCATCTGTACAACCATGAGAGAGAAGCTGCCTTTCACGATGGATGCTCTATAAATACCAAGTGCATTATTCAGAAAAAGGGTTAACTGGTTCACTGTTTTTACAATCTTTTGTTCCACAAGTTCACGCCGCTGTCCATAGTTTTCCTTTTCATTTTAAGGGAAAGCAAGAGAAGAATGGTGGTGTCGGAGATCGCTCAGGGCAACTCGAGAGAGAACCTTGAGGCATAGGAGCAGAGAGCGGGCCAACTCGCGAGAGCGAGATTATCTTGTGAGCACGAGTAGAAAAACAGTGTAAACGCCTGGCAGTAAGAGATTGCTACCAGGCTCTTTATTCTATACTTGCATTGTTATTTTGTACTTCATCTTCGTATTTATACAATGGAAGTTCTATTTTTACATCTGTTCACTCTCTTAATATGCATGAGTAGCTAAACTAGTCGAATGGGTTGAGAAAAACTAAGCTAACATGACCTAGGAAGTCCATTGCTTGCGATTGTCTTGTTTTATGCTGTGCAAAATACCATTTAGAGTTACTCGAGAGAGAGTCTAAAGAAAGAACCTAATGACTCGAGAGAGCTAGGTTAGAATCTGGACTCGAAAGAGCAAGATTAGACTTGCATAAACAAGAGATAGGGGTTTAGAGATAAGCTCTATTTGTCAACTTGCATCGTATGCATCCTAGAAATAGGAATGATATTATGTGGTCGCCTTATTTATGTGTGTGCTATCTTGTCATCGCATAAATAAGAATAAAGGCTTATGTGTAGGTCCTATAGACTTGTCACATATATCGCATGTGTTCTAATATTAGAAGCCATAGCATTCACATCGAGAGATGGTCTACTATTGTATGCATGTTGCATGATCGCAAAGCATGAACGCATTCTAGGAAGTGTTAGCCGAAACCCTTCTCAACCCGTTCACCGCATATTCATCGCATCTCCCATTTACCAACTCTTTTCAAACTCCACCGCATTTATTTATTTTATTTTCATCAATGCAAACAACAAACCCAATGATTTATTTATTGATACGGTTACCACAAAGATCTTCACAAAAATTACCAACACAATGTGTTTTCACAAGTTCCTGTGTTCGACCCTGGATTCCGTTGGGGAAACTTGAGTGCACAATGCAATTCTATTAATGCATATCATCCACATTTTCACTTCATAAAACCAAGCATCATGTACCAAGTGTTAAGAGTTGGGAAACGGTTCCATGTTCTATTATATAGTTCTGGAACTCAGAATCCAAAACCTCTCCACCCCGATCAGATCGAAGTGTTTTAATCTGTTTATCTAATACGTTTTCAACTTCAACCTTAAACTCTTTGAACTTTTCAAAGGATTCTGACTTATGTTACATTAGATAAACATACCCATACCTCGAATAATCATCAGTAAAAGAGATGAAATACCCGTAGCCTTCCATGGCTCGCACTTTCATCGGACCATAAAGGTCTGAATGCACTAACTCTAGAGGCTCTTTGACTCGATAACCTTTTCCAATAAAAGGTCTTTTGGTCATCTTGCCTTTAAGGCATGACTTGCACACAGGTAAAAGAATTTTCTTCTAACTCGTTTAGAAGTCCATTATTCACTAACGTCTCAATCCTATTGAGATTGATGTGCCCTAACCGAAAGTGCCAAAGTTGGGCATTTTCTTTAGGAGAAACTTTAAGTCGTTTATTTTGAGTTATGGCTATTTTAAACATCTCTATGTTATGGAGGGAATTTGTTGCTAATGGTGTTAGCACATACAAATTGTTTATCAGTTTAGCTGAATATATCTCAACACTGTCTTTTAGAATAAACACTATAATCATTGAAAAGTTGAGAGTATAATTACATTCAAGCAAGCAGTTTACAAAAATCAAGTTCTTCTTTAACTCGATAACAACATATACATCATGTAAAATGATAATCTATTTTGTAAAGTCAACTGAAGGCCCCCCACTGTCACAACTGAAACGATGTGCCCGGTGCCTACTCGTATCGTTATCTCACTAGCCTTAAGCTGCCGCCAGGATCTAATCTTCTAAAAAGAAGAACAAACATGATTAGTGACCCTAGAGTCTATAATCCAGGCAGAATCATCATTCTCCACTAAATAAGTTTCCAAAACCAGTAAATCAAATTTACCTTGTTTGGCCTTGGCATTGGCCTTCTTTTTCTCCTTTAACTAGTATGGGCAATTTCGCTTCTAGTGTCCATCCTGGTTGCAGTGGAAACATTTTCCTTTTTCAACCGGTGCTGGTCGCCTACCCTATTGAGTTGCAGGTTGTGGGTTAGTCGGTGCCTTCCCTTTCCCCTTACTACCCTTCTTCTTCTTCCACTTGTTAGTGTTGGAAGTAGAAGGTGCAGACTTAGTTCCTGAGGTCGAACCCGATGGAACTTCTTAGATGATGAAGCAACATTTACCCCACCAACCTTCTTCTCCTTACTTTTCAGCAAGGATTGGAACGTCTACAATTCATTGAGGAAAGTTGTAAAGGTGTAATCAACTTTGTTTAGAACAGCGTTGCTGACAAAATGTAGGAAGCTTTCTAGCAACGTGATTAGAATAAAGCTAACCTGGCTGCCCTCATCGATGCGAGCCCCGTTCATCTGTGCCACATTAAAGTGGACCATCATGTTGAGAACATGTTCTAGAACTGATGTACCCTTCTTAATTTTGGAGTTGAAGTTGCGTTTAAGAGCATCATGATTGAACTGCCTGAACGGTTGTCCGAACATTCCCCCTCATGGACTTCATGATCTCACGAGTAGAAACCATTGGCTCATGCTTCTTAGCCAAGACATCGTTCAGGCTGGCCAAGATGTAAGCTCGTCCTTCTCGTTCGCCCATGTCCATTTCTCATATGCCTCTCAAACATTTCGAGTGACAGTCTGAGTTGGAATAGGAGGATACTCCTCCGTAAGGATGAATCGCAGTTCATCGATGATAAAAATTGTCTTAATCATGTTTTTCCAACTAGCATAGTTTTGGCCAATCAGTTTGGGTAGATAATAGAGCTAAAGTGGTGGTTGCCATTCTTAAAGTTGCTGAGAAAACATGAACAAACTTAATAAGTCTATTTGCATTACCACTTTTAATACCAATTTTAGGTTTTAGCAAAATAGTTCTAATGTACCCTAAGTGAAATGACATCTATTTTGCAATGATGCCCCAGCGAGGTAGGACAAAAGTCATTATTGGGGTGATTAAGTACCCCTTCACCGAGATGAGACATGTTCAACCATTAGACAGAAACAACTCTTGTAACTTACTCTAACAGTCACCATTTTTGGGTCCATAATTTTTTAACTTTTAACATTTCCGCGTAAGTGTAACCTCTCATTTTAGGCTCTAGAGTCTCGCCCTTATGCGCCCACCTTAGGGAAAAAGCAGATTAGGAATAGAGACTAAAGAAACTCTATCCTTTTCAGGAGATCAAATAAAGAGTTGTGCAAAACTGCCATCCTTTAGAGGGACATTCTCAGGGTGTCTCAAGGCAATGAACGAAAACGTTATCCAACCTAATGAGAGAGATCATGGGATATGTTGTCGCACGTCCTGCTCCCACTAACTATGAACATTCTCTCCATTCACCTTGGTATTGACCTACCCAAACACCATCCTTTAGGGGGACACTCCCAAGGTGTCTCGAGGCCAAGGATAGATCTCACGGTGTGAACTTTAGGGAGAAACGTGTAGAGGTTTAAGTGAAGTATCATACACCCAAGTACCACCCACTGAATGTTCTATGGATTCATTAACTTAGACAATCTGGTTACTGATTTTATCTAAGTGTGAGTTTAATTTGCTAAAAAACAACTCTTGCTTTTGATAATTAAACAAGTTCGAATCAAGTCCCATTAGACACTTTAACATACTATCATCAAATTTGCATGCATGCATCAAATCTATCTAATTCACCTTTCCAGGTAGAGGTGTTCCGTTTCCGTCAGCTTAAATACAC
Organism: Benincasa hispida; assembly: GCF_009727055.1. NCBI lineage: Eukaryota > Viridiplantae > Streptophyta > Magnoliopsida > Cucurbitales > Cucurbitaceae > Benincasa > Benincasa hispida. The sequence continues at coordinate 33,875,505 of NC_052357.1, forward strand.
CAGCCTAGACAAAATTCGCCTTAGACAAAAGGTCCCTTATAGATCGATTTGGTACATATTTAATCTTTTATTAGTCAATTTAATCCTATTAAACTGGTTAAAAGATTAAACTTAGGTTTCTAATCTCATTAGAACCGTGAACTTAGGTCTATCTCAATCAAATTTTAAAAATCTTTTAAAACATGATTCAAGCCTAAGTTTGCATGCATATCTTTCTTATTGATTTTAATTCTAATTTCCATTATAACTTATAAAAGAAAAAAACTAAAACCATCCACATTGCTAAGCTAGACTAGGTATTTGTAACTCTTATAAATTAACCTAAGTGTTATGCTTCATGCAATGTCCATTCATTACTATATATAACTCTTATATAAATTGTAATGAACCAAGCATACATGCTTTCATACACCCTTATACTATAAAACTTATAATATAAAGATGATGCATGGATATGCTTAATGCATGCATATATTATAACTTTTATATTATATGATGCATGAGCATGCTTCAATGTAATTTAATCATGTAAACTACTATATTATAGCTCTTATAATATATAGATGATGCATGAAAAAATGCATAACCTATGGGGGGATTTAAAACTATATGGCATACTTTATGATGTATAAATTAAACATACATCACATATACATTCATAAAAAAATAATGGATCAGGATGATTAGCCTAAAAAATCGAAAATTAAAACTAACTATTACATAAACCATGGAGTCAATTGGTTCAAACAGGCGAATCGGGTCTTGAACTGCCCGAGCGAAGCCTCACTCCTTAATCATGTAGCTTTTTCTTGTGATCGTCGAGTAACCACGATCGTTAGCATGGATCGAATGCCTTTTCACCATACGATGAAGCATGAAGGCCACTCGATCGTGCAATGCACTGAGTATAACATATGCCTAAACGATCGAGTAGATGACAACTATGTGATGAAGCATGATCGTCTAAATGATCGAGGAGTAAGCATTGAGTATCACATTCCAAGTGATCGAGTAGCCATTAACTATGCAATAAGCATGTTGGCTTACTCGATCGTTCGGTGCGCGTACCTACCATGCAATGAGTATCCCATACTTGACGATCGTTTACCCCTATCGTTTACACGATCGAGTAGCCAATACAACACGATCGAATAAACTCTTTACTCGATCGCGTAGCATCAGCCATGCAATCGTCTAGCCAAATCTAAACGATCGTTTAGCCTGGGCTACATGATCTGACCAACCTTTGGTCTTTTTCCTCGAAGTAAACTGCATCTCCATGCCTTGAAGCTTCATCACGAACAACTCTTCAAGACTCAACCACTTTGAATACAGACTCGATAGCAAGTTAATATGCCCAAAAACACAAGGGCCCTTACAAATTAATTTTGAAATGTAAAAGAAAGCAGTAAACAGAGGCAATCATCCCGAAACATCCATTAATTCACATCCACAAATACATCTAACACTTAAGCACACTGTAGATATGGTTAAAACCCACCAAGAATGTAAATGCAATTTAATACATCAATGGAATTTGGAATATCAGAACAACCTGGCTCTAATACCAATTGAAGGAACTCTTAAACAAGAGAACCATTGAATAGAAGCAAGATCGTTCCAAACCCATTGTGAAAGAACAAAGCATTTACAAACATACAAGAACAGTTATGCATCATCGAGTAAATTACAACATTCTATCAAGTTACATACAAAGGGAATCGAGTGACATACCTTTGAAGAACTCTTCTTTGTGTATTCCCTCAATCAACATAACGTCCTAGCAAACTCGATCAAGTGCACGAATGCAATGAATGACCATTGAATCACACAAACTTTCAAGTCTCTAACACAATCGAGTAAGACTCGATCCTTGACCCTTGAACAGCAAAACTCGATACCACCACTCAGTTGCCTTGGTATTCTTGGTGTGAGAATCCATGAGGTGTGGGCTCTGTATGTATTTGGTAAAGGGAAGAAGGAAGTATACAATTGAGTAAATGATCGAGTAAGTGAGAGAATGAGAAACCTCTATCGTATAGAGTTGGATACTTGATCGTTTAGAAAACAAGGAGCTATCATCTAGTAATGAGAAGTTTGATCGTTTACTCTCTCAAATGCTATCGTATAGCTTTTTCTTTCACTCGATCAAATGTGTTGCCTTAACGAAAAAATGTAAACGATTTTCACTTTTATTTTTCAGTTATTAAAACTGATAGTAACTTCCTACTCAAACGGTTAAAGGAGAAATTAACCACCAACAATTATCTCATAATTGTTTTATTATAAATAAATATAATAACTAATTTATCATATTATATTTATAACCTATAGTTTTAATACACATCATATATAATATTTAAACCACAGTTCTTTTCTCCTTTTTTTAATATAAATCATATTTATATTAATTCCTCCAATTAATGTATCTAATACATCAAATAAATTATATCACATATAATTGAATCAATTTAATTATATCATATATAATCAAATTCCCTCTTGTTAATTTGAACACTTCAAACTAACCCAAAAACTGAATCCATTAAGCTACCAAGAGGACCTTATGGACCTATAACTTGAAGCTCCAATGATACATGAATAACTGACTAAAAACTTTAATCACGATATCCACCATTCGTTAACTGTCGGACATTCTATTAAAAATCGACAGTTGCACTCTTCGCACTATAGATATATTTCTTTGTCCATTAGATATAATCAATCAACAGTATGATGACCTTTCACAAATTGCTCGTAAGTACAACTAGGCCAATTTACTGTTTTGCCCCTGTAGGTACATCTAACTCCTTAAGTACCATTGATTCCTCTAATGAACAATATATCATAGTCCCACTATGAGTGAACACTTCTCGAGCCATGAGAAGGTGTGGCGTCACATTGTTCAAGCCCCAGAATTAAACCTTAAGAGAGCAATCTATCTACTTACCCCTGCTTCGGGGAAGGAGTGAATTCCATCTTGTGTAGTTGAGTTCTCAACTCCCAATCAGAAAAATCCCCAAAATGGTAGGTTTGAGTCGGCGATCTGGCCACTCCCACCTATGCAAATCAAAGAAAAACCCTCATAGGCAGGAGTTCATAACTCACTCAAGATTAAGGTCATGTTACCTATGGTCATCCTAGTGAAATGAAAGTCTCTATCATGACCGACATTATATAACGAGATTAAACATTTCGTGGTCCGGTCTTATACAAACTCCTTTGTGTAGGATATCCCCGCTTGCATGTCTCCACATGAATTATCAGGATCAGATCATTTGTATCACTTTACAACACTTGTAACATCTATAAAGCAGGCTGTATCTGTAGTGTGACTAGGATAAGGTTTCCCTTCTTTATCCATATACTACAAACCATTTAGGTTATCACTTAAGGCATGATCCACTAGTATGTCTCCACATACATGCTTAAGTTACAACGATAACTAAGGATCTTAGTTTATTGGTTTGTGGTTAATGCAACTAAAATATCTCATATTTCGTAGACAATAGTGAAGAAAATATCTCATATTATTACATCACAAATTTTTGTTCATACATGTGTTTACAAACTACAAGACCCTACGAAATTTAAGGCATGAACCCCAACATTCTATACATGTGAGCAGTTGTTGGAATTTCATGCATTTTTCTTCATAATGAGTGTGTTTACATCACTAAAGAAGCTAATTATTCTAACTTTGAAATAACAATAACTTGTATTTCTAAAAGTTATGAATAAATAATAAACTTGAGAGTATTCCAAGTATCGTATCCCAAGAAACTATTTATGCATTTTAATTTTTCTAAGAAAGAGTTTTTCGATGAAACCAAAGGGTAATGGTAAATTTGTGATTTTGGGGTTGTTTGCAAATAATAAAGATAACAATAATCGAAAGTAGGGAACTTAAATCAAGTTTCAAACCACAGATAAACTGCCTTAAGCTATGTGGCCGGATCAGGCCAACATCGGCCAATTTTCTATGGATCAAGAACAACTCCAATTTAGGCTTGTTTTCAAGTACCCTTAGAAGCCTAAGCAGTTAATCTTAAATCTTTATAGCTAATTAGTTCTAGATAATTTCATGCAATCTCTAGGTTTTACGATGTGCCTTATGTCTAAGGTCACGTGACGCCCTATCTTTAGGCTCCTAGTTTCGTATTCTTTTGTGAGATCCATTTATATCTTAACTTTCTTAGCACTAAGACTCGACTAGCAAGATAATTTAAGTGATTAGTTCAAATATAACAAGATAACACAAGTTTCAACTAAAGAAATAGAAGTGAGAACGATGTGAATGCATTGGCTTAAGCCACGTTATCTTTAGAGCATCTACAAGACTGAATCCCTTATGAAAATTAGCTCATAAGTAGAAAAGAGTCAACCAAATTCATTAAATAAAATATCATGGGTTAAAATATAGCAAATAATGAAATAATAAGAAGAATGAAAGAAACATAGCAAAGAAAAGAAAATCTAGAAGACAATAAATAGAGCACTTGAATCAATCCAAAACTAGGGAGCTCTCTAGGATGGATTTGATCCTTTCTTAAGGTGAATCCACTCTTTAACACATTCTCATTGGTAGGGTTGACTTGAAGAAGCTATCTCTTTAGAGGAATTTTAGTTCTTGAAGAGATTATAGATGCTTTTGTGGGGTTTTCTCAAAGGAGTGGAGATTTCATGGACGATTGAAGAAGGAGGACTTCATTCCTTTGTATAGGTCAAGGTGGTCGAGAGGAAGCCGGAAATCATGTTTTGAAAGTTCTCCAAACAGTTTCAACGTTTAAAAGTAGTTGTGAACTAAAAAAAAAGCAATCACAAACGACTGGGCACGATCTAGAAATATATAGTTTTTCTTTTTTATGCAGGCGCATCATGCTCTATTATTGCAAAAATAGCTAAAATATTGTAAAAGCTCGTGAAAAAAATGACTAGGGAGAAAAAAGCAAGTTGGGTTATTGACACGTGTCCTTAAGCTCGTGATCACCCTCCAACAATCTCTTCGATCACCCACTCTTTTGAAAGTTGCAAGTCATCATCTCTGCCTAGAAATCAGTTTCGTAAGGCCCTAACTTAAACCCCACTTTTTTAGGCAAAACACACACATAAATACGGATGGTGTCGTGACGCCACCCTGATCTTTCTCGTATTTGGTTACGCCACCGCGCAGCGTAGTAGTGTTGTGTGATACGTGCCATGCAATGCATGTTTCTTTACCTTTATTTATGCACTTTTACATGGAAAATTGGACTTTTGCATTTGTTTATTATACTAGGCGTGTTATACCCTAGTTTATTGTTTGTGTACTTGTATTTTATTATATTTTACACACCACTATCTTAGGTCAAGTGGGAGATTGTTGGGGTTAATGTCCTAAATCTCCTAGGGTCTTATAGTTTGTAAACATTGTACGAACAAACTCTTATGTGATTAATAATATATGATATTTTATTCCATTTGTCTATAAAATATGTGATATTTTAGTTGCATTAACCACAAACCAATAAACTAACATCCAAGGTTATCATTGTAACTTAAACATGTATGTGGAGACATATAGGTGGATCATGTTTACGTGATAACCTAAATGGTCTATAGTAGATGGATAAGGTTGGGTACCTTATCTTGGTGACACTACGAGTATGGCTCGCTTTGTAGGTGTTACAATTGTTGTAAAGTGCTAAAAATGATATGATCTTGATCATTCATGTATTAGACATGCGAGTAAGGATATTCTATACAAAGGAGTTTGTATAAGTCTGGACCATGAAATGTTTAGTTTCATTATATAACACCGTTCATAATAGAAACTTACATTTCACCAGGATGACCATAGGTAACATGACCTGAATCCCTAGTGAGTTATGAAGTCTTGCCTATGAGGGTGGTTCTTTGATTTGTATGGGTGAGAGTGGCCAGATCTTCAACTTAACAAACCTACCATTTTGAGGATTTGTCTGATTGGGGAGCTGGGAACACAGCTACACAAGATGGAATTCACTCATTCTTCAAAGCAGGGGTAAGTAGATAAATTGCTCCCTTAAGGGCTGATTCCGGGTCTTGAACAATGTGGCGCCATACCCTTTCCTGGCCCGCGAGGAGTTTAGTCATAGTGGGACTATGACCTATTGTTCATTAGAGGGATCAATGGTACTTAAGAAGTTAGATGTAATAACAGGGGCAAAACGGTAATTTGGCTTAGTTGTACTTACGAGCAATTTATGAAGGGTCATTGTACTGTTGATTGGTTATATCCAATGGACAGAAATATATCTGTAGTGCGAAGAGTGCAACTTTCGGTCTTTAGTGGAGTGCCCGACAGTTAACGGATGATGAATAATGTAATTAAAGAGCTTAATTAATTATTCATGTACCATTGGAGCTTCAAGCTACAGGTCCATAAGGTCCCCTTGGTAGCTCAAAAGGATTTAGTTGAGAATCAATTTTTGGATTAATTTGAATTGTTCAAACTAATGAGATGGATTTAATTATATATGATATAATTAAATTGTTTCAATTATATATGATATAATTGTCATAATGTATTCGATACATTATAGTTTAAAGGGAGGAAATAAATATTTGAATGAGATTCAAATCTATTTTTTTATGAATGTGATAGATAGTTGTTAAATTTAATATAAATATAATTTATATTAAATGCCGTAAAATAGAGAAAATAAACTATAGTTTATATTATATGTGATACAATATTAAAACTATAGGTTAAATTTTATATTTGATATAACATATAATTTAATATAGATATAATATGATAAGTTAGTTATCATATTTATTTATATTATTTTATTATTATTTGAATAATAACTTCCCTATCTTTTCTCTCCAACCACCTTAGTGGGTAGTTATTATTCTATGGTAAAAGGAATAAAAGAAAATTTTGTTTTTCTTCTTCCTTGAATGATTGGCTTTTGCTGAACGATTGAGTGACATAAAGGTTTTGTGTTCTTGTTTGTGAGAGAACTCACAATCTTCTTCCTCCACACCCAAACTCTCCCTCTAACCAAAATAGTAAGAGCCCACCACTTCTAGGTTCTCACCCCGAGAATACTAAGGACTCTTTGTGGTAGTGTCTAGGTTACTATTCGAGGATTCTTGAAGAAGGTCTTCAAGAAGTTGCTAAGTTCGTGATTACTTGAGGGATACGTGAAGAATAAGGTTCTTCAAAGGTAATGTATCTTGAACCTTTTTCTTGAAAAAGCATGTTGTAGTTTAATGTAAATGCAGATCTCTTGTATGTTTACTGTAAATTATGTTTTCAATAATTAATGGAGTTTGGACGATCTGCTTCTACTCAACGATCTCCTAAAACGAGTTCTTTCAATAGGTATCAAAGCTAGGTTGTTGGTTTCTGATTCCAGATTTTATTAAAGTATTAAATTGTTTACAGTATTGGTGGGGTTTTACAATCTGCATTGCGTTTATATGATAAATTTTTGTGGATGTATTATGGATGTATTGTCGAGGCACCACGGGCCCCTACGTTTTTGGGCAATAAATTACAATCGAGTTTGTAAATTTGTTTAGTTTTGAGTCTCATGAATCTTCAGAAGAAGGTTTGCAGTGCATTTCGATGGAAAAGACAAAACGAAGGTTGTCGCATTGTGTACCTAGAGCTAAATGATCGGATAGCTTTTGGTATGCAATCGTGTAGAGTTTGCTACACGATCGTGTAGCATTTGCTAAACAATTGCATAGCTAATGCTATGCGATCGTGTAGGTTTTGTTACACGATCGTGTTGTGTTGGCTGCATGATTGTGTAGGTGCTCGCTTGCTGGATGATCACGTGGTATTTGATACTCGATGCATCTTTGTGTGCTACACGATCGTGTAGACTATCATGCTCATCGCATAGTCATTAGCTACACGATCGCATATTATATGATACTCAACGCATGGATGTTTACTATACGATCGAGTAGACTTTCATGCTCATCGCACAATCATAAGCTACACGATCGTATATAAACGATCGTATATACTCGACGCCTCGTTGCTTGACGATTAGGCATTTGCTACACGATCAGCTGCAAGGATTCTTTGTGGAGCGATTCGAGGCAAGCGGTTCAAGACCTGGTTCACTTATTCCGAACTGGTGGACTCAAATTTGTAACAGTTAGCCTTTTAATTTCCGTTTTAGAGAGTTTCTATCCCGATCCATCAACTTTTTGTATAAATATACATGTGATTTTTGTTTTTATTATATGCCATAATGTATATCATATAGTTTTAAAACCCACCATAGGTTATGCATTTATTTTCATGCAACATTTTATATTATAAGTGTTATAATATATTAGTATGCATGATTTAAATTACATAAAGTATGCTCATGCATCATATAATATAAGAGTTATAGTATATGTATACATGCATTATAGCATTTCCATGCATCATTTATATAATAAATGTTATAATATAAGGTTGAATGGTTGTATGGAATGTATGCTATAGCATAGTTCATTACTTATTTATATAAAAGTTATATATTAGTAATGAATGAACATTGCATGAAGCATGACACTACCTTAGGTTAAATTATAAATGTAATAATTAACTTATGTATGCCTTTCATGTAATGATTGGTTTTAATTGTTTCATTTACTTATAATTGTTATAATAAATGAAATTGGAATTAAAATCAATAATAAAGAGTTGCATACAAACCTTAGGCTTTAATCATTTTTTAAATTGTTTTAAAATTTGATTGAGATAGACCTAAGATCATGTTTCTAATGAGATTAGAAATCTAAGTTTAATCTTTTAAATCGGTTTAATAGGATTAAATTGATTCTTAATAAAAGATTTAATATGTAACAAATGTATTTATAAGGGACCTTTTGTCTAAGGCTGGTTCTGGCTAGGCTAGGGTACTTAAGTCGATGGAAATATCGCACCCCTACCTGGGAACCTACCTGGAAAGGTGAATTAGATAGATTTGTTATATGCATGCAAGTTCTATGAAAGTCTATTAAAGAGTATAATGAGACTTGAATCAAAATTGTTTAATCATCAAAGACAAGAGTTGTTTTTTAGCAAATTAAACAAACACTTAGATAAAATCAGTAGCCGAATTTTCATAAGTTAATTAACCCTAGGTAGAACACCTAGTGGAAGGAAAATGAGTATATGATACTTCAATTTTACCTCTACATGTTTCTCCCTAAAAGTTCACACCATGAGATCTACTTTTGGCCTCGAGGCACCATGGGTGTCCCCCTATGGATGACATTTGGGTAGGTCAATACCAAGGTGAATGAAGAGAGTGTTTATAGTAAGTGGGAGTAGGACGTGTGACAACATATCCCTTGGTCTCTCTCATTAGGTTGGATAAAGTTTCATGCATTGCCTCGAGGCATCGTGATTGTCCCCCTAAATGATGGCAGTATTGCATGACGCTTTATTTGATCTCCATAAATGGATAGAGTTGCTTTAGTCTCTTGTTCCAAGCGGCTTTTCCCTAAGGTTGGTTCATTGGCGTGGGACTCTAGAACCTAAAATGAGGGGTTACACTTACACATAATTGTTAAGGATGTTAACAAATTCTGGACCAAACAATGGTGACTATTAGTTACAGTTACATACAAGGAGTTGTTTCTGTCTAATGGTAGAGAATGTCTCATTTCAGTGAAGGGGCACTTGATCACCCTATAGTGACTGTTGTTCTGCCTCATTGAAACATCATTGCAAAATAGATGTCCCTTATTTTGCTAAAATCTTGATTGGTTTTCTAAAAGTGGTTTAATGCAAGTAGATTAATTAAGTTTTTCTTTTTCAGCAATTTAAAATGGCTACTGCAACTCTTAGTTTACTTGTTGCTGCCAAATTAACTGGAAAGAATTACGCTAGTTGGAAAAATACGATCAACATGATTTTAATCATCAATGACCTACATTTTGTCCTAATGGAGAAGTGTCCTCCCATTCCACCTCCTACTGCTCCTCGAAATGTTTGGGAAGCATATGAGCGCTGAACAAGGGCAAACGAGATGGCCCGAGCGTATATCTTGGCAAGCCTTAACGAAGTCTTGGCCAAGAAGCATGAGTCCATGCTCACTGCCCGTGAGATCATGGAGTCCTTGTGGGAAATGTTCGGACAATCGTTCGCACAACTCAGGCATAATGCTCTAAAGTACATCTTCAATGCCCGTATGCCAGAGGGGGCATATGTTTAAGAACATGTTCTCAACATGATGATCCATTTCAATGTGTCAGAGATGAACGGGTCAAGCATCGATGAGGCCATCTAGGTTAGCATTATATTAGAATCTTTACCTGAAAGTTTCCTGCACTTCCGTAGTAATGTTGTTCTGAACAGGATTAACTATAACCTGACTATCTTGCTCAATGAGCTACAAACTTTCCAATCCTTGTTAAAAAGCAGGGAGAAGAAGGGTGAAACAAATGTTGTTTCATCTTCTAAAAAGTTCCACAAAGGTTCGACCTCTAGAACTAAGTCTATACCTTTTTCCTCCAACACCAAAAAGTGGAAGAAGAATAAGGGTGGAAAGGAGAAGGCTGCTGCTAACCTAGAAGTTGTTGCTCCAAGGGGTAGACAACCTGTCAGGGTTGACGATGGAAAATGTTTCCATTACAACCAGGATGGGCACTAGAAAAGAAACTGCCCCAGATATTTGGAAGAAAAGAAAAAGACCAAACAAGATAAATGTGATTTGCTTGTCTTGGAAACTTGTTTAGTGGAGAATGATGATTCTGCCTGGATTATTGACTCTACGGTTACTAACCATGTTTGTTCTTCTTTCAGGGAATTAGTTTCTAGGGGCAACTTGATGCTGGTGAGATGACGATGCAAGTTAAAATCGGGCACATCGTCTTAACTATGGCAGTGGGAGGTCCCTGGTTATCTTTACATAACAAATTTCTTATTTTGAATGATGTATTTGTAGTTCTTGATTTAAAAAGGAACTTAGTTTCTGTAAAGTGTCTGTTAGAACACAATTATCAATTGAACTTTTCTTTTAATAAAGTGTTTATTACAAAGAATGGTGTTGATATATGTTCTGCTAAACTAGAAAATAATTTGTATGTGTTAAGGCCGTTAGAAACAAATGCCCTCTATAACATAGTGATGTTTAAAGCTGTTGTAATTCAAAATAAAAGACCTAGAATTTCTCTTAAGGAAAATGCCCAACTTTGACACCTAAGATTAGGACACATCAATCTCAATAGGATTGAGAGGTTGTGAAGAATGGACTTCTAAGCGAGTTAGAAGAAAATTCTTTACCTGTGTATGAACCATACCTTGAAGGCAAGATGACTAAAAGGCCTTTTACTGGAAAAGATCATAGGCTAAAGAACCTCTAGAGCTAGTGTATTCAGATGTTTGTGGTTAGATGAATGTAAAACCTAGGGGAAGTTATGAATATTTCATCACTTTTACCAATGATTATTCAAGATATGAGTATGTTTATTTAATGCAACATAAGTCTGAATCTTTTGAAAAGTTCAAAGAATTTAACGTTGAAGTTGAAAATGCATTAAATAGAATGATTAAAACATTTCGATCTGATCGAGGTGGAAAGTTTATGGATTTAAATTTTCAGAATTATATGATAGAACATGGAATAGTATTCCAACTCTCAGCACCTGATACACCTCAACAAAATGGTGTATCAAAAAGAAGAAATCGGACCCTGGTGGACATGGTCCAGCATATGATGAGTTACGCTTCCTTACCTGACTCGTTTTGGGGTTATGCAGTAGAGATTGCAACGTATATCCTGAACTGCCTTCCTTTCAAGAGTGTTGCCAAAACACTTTTGGAGTTATGGAATGGTCGTAAAGCTAGTTTATGTTATTTTAGAATCTAGGGTTACCCAGCACATGTGCTTGAGGCTAATCCTAAGAAATTGGAACCACATTCGAGATTATGCCTATTTGTAGGCTACCCCAAGGGAACGAGAGGTGGTTATTGTTAGATGGACACCAGCAGTAGTGGAAGGGAATCAAGATCCATAAGATTCTAATTCATTAAGTTTGGTTGAAAAGAAACATGCTAAAAACAGAGTATAATGGGTTTCATGAACATACCTTGGCAGAACCAACGAAATCTCCATTTTCAGCTGTAAAATCCTCCGAATCCTTATGTAGACCACCACAAGATCTTCCCTACTATCCTCTTAGAGGTCTAGATTGAGTTGAGACTCAAAATAAGCTGGAATCAAAGGGAATATGGAGAAAGCTCACTGAACAGAACCCATTGAAGAATACCTTCTTCATCCGAATTTTTCAACAAAAATTCAGTCGGTTCTACACACTTTCTTCACTCCAATCTCTTCAATATATTGCAAACTATCATGCAAAAAGATATGTTGCATGGGATGCAGCTCATGCTTGGAGTAAACCAAAGGCGAAGGTGAGTTCCTTATAAGCTACTTGAAGATGAGCTTTGAAAAACCCATTTTCAAGTTTTGTGTAATTTTCAATTTCCAAAATCCACTTTGATTTTAAAATCATATTTTATTTCTAAAATAAAAATTTATTAATTTTACTAATTAATTTCAAAAATTAATTTTCTAATAAAATTAATAAATAATTATTTAAATAATTTAAATAATTCTAATTAATTTAATATCTAATATTAAATTAAAATTTATACAAATTCATCTTCATATATTTAAATCATATTTAAATATATTTTCTCCAATTTCCGTTTGATTATAATTTGAACGTTTCAAATTAACTTATCATACTATTCTAGACCTAACCCATTTCCGAGCTAGTAGGGGGACCTCATGGACCTACAGATCATGGGCTCCAACGATCCGAGATTAATCGGTTAAACTCATTAGGCCTATCTAACCCATTCGTTAACTAATGGGTCACTCTACTAAAGCCCATAGTTGAACGCCCCTCACTGTAGATATATTATGTCCTAACCATGATTAGTAAGTTAACCCTTCACAGGTTGTTCGTAATAACGGTTGGGTCAAATCTCTATTTTACCCCCGAAATTACCTTTTCTTCTTTAAGTCCCCACTGATCCCTTAATGAACAATTGTTTTGTGATCCAATCACAAAACCGAGTCCCTCTCATGCCAAATGAGAGGGCGGGATCCCTTGTTCAAGCCCCAGAATAGCACTTAAGGGAACAACCTCTCTACTATCCCTAAAGCGGGTAGGAGTGAATTCCCTCTTGCACCCTATGTCTCTAGCTATCTATCCAGTCATATTGAGCCAGCGCTGTTGAGCCAACCTTCACTTATGCAAATCTAAGGGCAATCCCGAATAAACAGGAGTTCATAATTAGCTTAGGATTAAGGTCAAGTTACCTAGGTCATCTGAAATAGTCGATCTTAAATAGTAAACAGTGTTATAAAGTAAGAATGACTCATTTCGTAGTCCGATCTTGTACAAACTCTTTTGCATAAGGACGCTCCCACTTCTCATGTCCAACATGAACGAATTAGGATCACGTCGTTTGTAGCACTTTACAACTCCTTGTAACAACTACAGAGCAGGTCGTATCCAATAGTATTACCAGAATAAGATACCCAATCTTATCCATGTACTATAGATCATTTTGACTATTTACTCGAACCTAATTCACCTTTATGTCTCTACATAAAGTTCAAGTACTCATCCAATAGTCAAGGGACTTTCAGGTTTATTGGATTTCTATTCAAGCAATAGATCTATTCAATAACACCTTTATTGAATTATCAGAATAAGTTTCATTATTTACATACCACGAGTTTTAGGACATAAAACCCAATAGTTATTTCTTTGATCCTAAAGAAAACAAAGTGTTTGTATCGGTAAATACTATTTTTCTTGAGGAAGAGCATATAAGGGAGCACAAGTTCAGAAGTAAAATTGTGTTGAACGAAATTTCCAAAGAAACTACTGAATCTTCAACAAGAGTCATTGAAGAGCCTGGTACTTCAACTGAAGGAACTCTTAACGAAGAGCATCCATGAGTGCGTTCGGATCTTTTCGATTTCATTGTGATCAAAATACCACACACATTCTGTCAAACAGTTATGCAATTTAACACTAATTAACGGCATGCTTTGATAAATAAAAACAAGGGATTGAGTTCACATACCAGCTGAAGACTCTCTTCAATTTCGAACTCAACACAGCGAAACAACCTCTATGATCTTTATCATCCAACAAAACAGTCAGCTACGGTAGCACAATCATCTACACGAATGACAGCAACATGAACAAGCACAAGCAAGCACAAGCAGGGATGACACCATCACTTAGAGCCCTTGGTATTCTTGGAGTGAGAATCCAAAGCGTGGTATTTGTTGAATTTGGTAGAGGTAGGAGAAATGGGCTGATCATGTAGACGATAAGCAAGTGGGAGAGAAGGCTATCGTATAGCGAGAATGTTTATACTTTAGATAAAGCTACACGATCGTGTAGGTTTTGCTAAGTGATCGTCTAGTATTAGGTAAATGATCGTTTAGAAAACATGGCACGCTAGGCGATCGTTAGCCGCACGGTGTGCGATCGTTTAAGCAATGAAGCTCTATCATATAGGCTCTTAGCTAGCAACTAATACTTTTTCACACCTTTTGTGATTTTTACGAACTCTTTGCAAAATGAAACAAATTTTCATTTTATTCTTTAGTTACAATAACCGAATACGGATTCTCGACCGAGGAGAGGTATTCGGCCAATTATCATATAATTAATCAATTTAATTAATAAATGAATCATATCATATTCTTACCCTATAGTTTGATAACATATATCTACTATAGTAATTTCTCCCCCACTTGATATAAATAATATTTATATCTAGTTTCCTCCAAAATAATGTATCTCATACATTTAGCCAATTATATCATATATAACCAAACTCTTTCTTATCGATTTGAACATTTCAAACTGACCAAAAAACTGATTCTCGACTTTATCCAAGCTATCTAAGGGACCTTATGGACCTGTGGCTCGAAGCTCCAATGGTACATGAATAACTGACCACCATCCGTTAACTGCAGGCATTCCACTAAAAACCAATAGTTGAACTCTTCTTACTACAAATATATTTCTGTGTCCACCGGATATAACCAATCATGAGTACGATGACCCTTCACAGATGCTCGTAAGTTGGGCCAATTTACCGTTTTTCCCATATAGTTACATCTCACTCCTTAAGTACCACTGATTCCTCTAATGAACAATACAACATAGTCCAACTCTGTGTGAACACCTTTTGGGCCAAGAGAAGGTGTGTGGCACCACATCGTTCAAGCCTTGGAATTAGCTCTTAAGGGAGATATCTATCTACTTGCCCCTGATTCGGGGAATGAGTGAATTCCATCTTGTGTTGCTGAGTTCCCAGCTCCCAAATTAAACGAATCCCCAAAATGGTAGGTTTGAATTGACAACCTGGCCATTGCACCCATACAAATCAAAGGACCGCCCTCAATGGTAGGAGTTCCCAACTCACTCAGGATTGAGGTCATGTTACCTATGATCATCCTAGTGAAATGAAGTCTCTGTCATGAACGGTGTTATATAATGAGACGTTAACACTTCGTGATCAGGTCTTATACAAACTCTTTGTATAGGACGCCCCCGCTCACATGTCCCCTACACGAATGATCAGAATCAGACCATCGGTGATCAGTCACAACACTTTTGATCATTCCACAAAGCTGGTCGCATCCATAGTGTTACCAGGATAAGGTTTACCTCTTATATCCATATGCTACAGACCATTTTAGTTATCACTTAAGACATGATCCACTTGTATGTCACCACATACATGCTTAAGTTACATATAGATAACCAGAGATTTTATGTTTATTGGTTTGTGGTAAAACAAATAAAATATATAACTGAGCAAAATCAAGATGTGAAGTAAAATATCACATATTTTACACACAAGTGTTCATACAAACTATTTACAAACTACAGGACACGAGACTTTAAAGCATCAATCCCAACAATCTCAACAAGAGTTGTTGAAGTAGATTCATCTAGTAGGTCAAATCCACCTCAAGTGTTGAGAGAACCTTGACGTAGTAGGAGGCTTGCGAACCCACCTATTCGCTATATGAATTTAACTGAAATCCTAGCTATGGTAGTTGATGGCAAAGTTGAGGATCCATTGTCTTATAAGAAGGCAATGGAGGATGTTGACAGAAATGAATGGATCAAAGCTATGGATCTCGAAATGGAGTCTATGTACTTCAATTCAGTATGAAATCTTGTATATCAACCTGATGGGGTTAAACCTATAGGTTGTAAATGGATCTACAAGAGGACACGGGGTTTTAATGAAAAGGTGCAAATCATCAAGGCTAGACTGGTGGCAAAGGGTTATACCCAGGTACAGGGAGTCGACTATGAGGAGACTTTCTCGCCTGTTGCCATGCTGAAGTCTATCCGGATCCTCCTATCCATTGCCTCATATTATCACTATGAGATATGGCAAATGGATATCAAGACTGCTTTGCTGAATGGCATTCTTGAGGAGACCATTTATGTGGTGTAGCCCGAAGGATTCATAATCCAAGGTCAAAAGCAAAAGATTTGCAAGCTTAATCGGTCCATTTATAGACTGAAATAGGCAACTCGATCTTGGAACATAAGATTTGATACTACTATTAAATCTTATGATTTTGATCAAAGCATTGATGAGCCTTGTGTATACAAGAAGATCACTAACAGTTCAATAGTTTTTCTAGTGTTGCATGTAAATGATATCCTACTCATTGGGAATGATGTAGGTTTATTGACTACAGTTAAGAACTGACTAACTACTCAATTCCAAATGAAAGATTTGGGAGAGGCTCAGTTTGTTCTGGGTATTCAGATCTTTCGAGATCGAAAGAACAAAATGGTAGCACTGTCTTAGGCATCGTATATTGACAAGATGCTTGTCAAATATTTGATGTTGAACTCCAAGAGGGGCTTATTACCTTTCAGGCATGAAGTTACTTTGTCTAAGGAACAGTGTCCTAAGACACCTCAAGAGGTTGAGGATATGAGACAGATCCCCTATGCATCTGTCGTGGGTAGTTTGATATATGTGATATTATGTACTAGACCTAACATTTGCTATGCAGTAGGGATAGTCAATAAATATTAATCTAATTTGAGATTAGATCATTTGACAACCGTTAAAAACATCCTCAAGTATCAACGGAGAACGAGGGACTACATGTTTGTGTATGGTTCTAAGGATTTGATCCTTACAGGATACACAGACTCTGGTTTTCAGACTGATAGGGATTCTAGGAAATCCATATCATGATCAGTGTTCACTCTTAACGGAGGGGCAGTAGTATGGCGAAGCACCAAGCAGGGGTGCATCGCGGACTTCGCCATGGTGTTGTAGCTAATTCCCGAGAGACTAGGAGTCATAAGTGTGGCAAGCACATTGAGTAGAAATATTATCTCATCTGAGAGATTATGCATCAAGAGGATGTGATTGTCACGAAGATAGCTTCAGAGTACAACGTTGCTGATTCGTTTATGAAGGCTCTCACGGCTACAGTGTTTGAGAGTCACCTGCAGTGTATGGGTCTATGGGATAGACCACGGCTGGACTAGGGCAAGTGGGAGATATTGTACTGGGCTTGTTATGCCCTAGTTTATTGTTTGTATACTTGTATTTTATTATATTGTACACTTCACTAGCTTTAGGTCAAGTGGGAGATTGTTGGGGTTAATGCCCTAAATCTCGTAGGTCCTATAGTTTATAAACATTGTATAAACAAACTCTTATGTGATTAATAATATATATGATATTTTATTCATTTTGTCTATAAAATATGTGATATTTTAGTTGCATTAACCACAAACCAATAAACTAACATCCAAGGCTAACCTAAATGGTATGTAATAGATGGATAAGGCTGGGTACCTTATCCTGGTGACATTACAAGTATGACCTACTTTGTAGGAGTTACAATTGTTGTAAAGTGCTACAAATAATCTGATCCTGATTATTCATATATTAGACATGCGAGCGGGGATATTCTATACAAAGGAGTTTGTATAAGATTGAACCATGAAATATTTAGTCTCATTATATAACACCGTTGATAATAGAGACTTACATTTCACTAGGATGACCATAGGTAATATAACATGAATCCTGAATGAGTTGTGAACTCCTACCTATGAAGGCGGTCCTTTGATTTGTATGGGTGAGAGTGGCCAGATCATCGACTCAACAAGCTTACCATTTTGGGGATTTGTCTGATTGTGGAGCTTGGAACATAGCTATACAAGATGGAATCCACTCCTTCCCCGAAGCAAGGGTAAATAGATAAATTGCTCCTTTAAGGGTTGATTCTGGGTCTTAAATAATATGGTGTCACACCCTCCTGGCCCAAGAGGGGTTTAGTATAGTGGGACTATGATCTATTATTCATTAGAGGGATTAATGGTATTTAAGGAGTTAGATGTAACTACAGGGGCAAAATGGTAATTTGACCTAGTTGTACGTATGAGCAATTTGTGAAGGGTCATCGTACTATTGATTGGTTATATCCAATAGACACAGAAATATATCTGTAGTACGAAGAGTGTAGCTTTTGGTCTTTAGTAGAGTACCCGATAGTTAACGGATGGTGAATAATGTAATTAAAGAGTTTAATTAATTATTTATGCACCGTTGGAGTTTTCAAGCTACAGACCCATAAGGTCCCCTTGGTATCTCAAAAGGATTTAATTGAGAATAAGTTTTTGGGTTAATTTGAATGGTTCAAATTAATAAGAGGGATTTAATTATGTATGATATAATTAAATTGTTTCAATTATATATGATATAATTATCATAATGTATTTGATACATTATAGTTTAAAGGGAGGAAATAAATATTTGAATGAGATTTAAATATATTTTCTATGAATGTGATTCATAGTTGTTAAATTTAATATAAATATGATTTATATTAAATACTATAAAATAGAGAAAAGAAAATATAGTTTATATTATATGTGANTATAGTTTATATTATATGTGATACAATATTAAAACTATAAGTTATATGTTATATTTGATATAACATATAATTTAATATAAATATTATATGATAAGTTAGTTATCATATTTATTTATATTATTTTATTATTTTTGAATAATAACTTTCCTTATTTTTCTCTCCAACCATCTTAATGGGTAGTTATTATTTTATGGTAAAAGAAATAAAAGAAAATTTTATTTTTCTTCTTCCTTGAATGCTTGGCTTTTGCTGAACGATTGAGTGACAGAAAGGTTCTGTGTTCTTGTTTGTGAGAGAACTCTCAATCTTCTTCCTCCACACTTATACCTTCCCTCTAACCAGAATAGTCAGAGTCCACCACTCTTGGGTTCTCATCCCGAGAATACCAATGACTCTTTGTGGTAGTGTCCGAGTTACTGTTCGAGGATTCTTGAAAAGGTCTTCAAGAAGTTGCTGAGTTCATGATTGCTCGAGTTGTATGTTTACTGTAAATTATGTTTTCAATAATTAATGGAATTTGGATGATCCACTTCCGTTCAAGGATCTTCTCAAATGAGTTTCTTCAGTGTTTTCCCCTAAATTTAGTCTAAGTTAGTTAAAATGAGCTTATGAGGATTTGATTGAGCTTAAAAGAAGTTATTTATTTATTTGGAGTTGATTTTGTGGATTTTTACATGTTATTTAGGCTATATTGTAGATTTTTGGCTGATGCGGGTGCATCACTAGATTCAATGTGGGCGCATCAGTAAGTCATAATTTTCCAAAACTTAACCCAATCAAAGTTGGTTACAATTTTCATGCTCCAAGTTGTAGCGCAGCCCCAACTTCAACTGGTAAACCTTCAAAACATGGATTTTGGCCCTCCCTAACTTATTTAGAGCCTATATAAAGAGGAGAAGCCATCCATTTCAACATACAACACTCCACCTCTAAATTCATCACTTCATTCCCACAGATTGTGTCATTTTTGTCAATCCTCTTGGACATTTTCTCTTCTTAAGTTAGTAGTATTAATAACAGAAGTTCCTCTAAGGCATAGTGGCTCTAGGTCATCTCATCTTGTGAAAGCGTGTGGTGAGAAATGATTCTTCCTTGAAAAAGGGGAATCCACCTGGGGAAAGACTAAGGAATTGAGGACTTGTCCCAAGATCTCTTAAGTTATATTTTCCACCATTTCTATTCATTTATTTCTTGTGATTATTTTTACTTTCTTTGAACATCAAACTCCATATTTTAGCTATGATTTATGATTCAATAAAGTTCATTATTTTATCATTAATAGAGGTGTCAAAAAAAATCGAAGACCCAAAAAAACCGAGCAATCCAACCCAACCCACCTCGTTTGGTTTGGTTCTAAAAAAAATTGGTTTGGTTTGGGGTTTTTCTAATAAAATTGAGTAGGTCGGTTCAATTCGCGGATTTAGAGGGTAAAAAGTCGGGTTGAATCGAACCAACCTAAATAGCCCAAGACCCAACCCATTTTTTTAAGGTTTCACGTTTCGGATGCTTAGCGAGCGTTCGTGAGGAATGTCCCACATTCATCTCCATCTTCTTCTCTTCATGCTTCATTGTTCACAGTTGTTTACGTTTTATATTCCCATCGTCTCCATCTTCTATCTCCATCTTTTCATCGTCTTCTTCTCTTCACATCTCCGTCGTTTGTGTTTCTCGATCTTCCATCTCCAAATGAATTTAAAATTGATGTTAAAGATGCTATCAATATGAATATTTTTTCTACTACCTTTAGTCAATAAAGAATTAGAAATGCATGTGATAAGATGCTAGTATTGTCTGAGAACCATTTAGATTTGTAGAGACAGAGGGGTTAAAAGAATTTTGTAATGTTGCATGTCCTAAGTTTGATATTCCTTAGAATCACAATTGTTAGGGATATTTATTAGCTATATGTGGATGAAAAAAATTATTGAAATCAACTTTAATCAAAAGTGGTCAAAGAGTGAGTCTAACAATAGATACTCGGACTTCCTTACAAAACATCAATTACATGGTTCTTACAACACATTTTGTTGATTCTAAATGGAATTTCCAGAAAAGAATATTAAATTTTTGTCAAGTGCCTAATCGTAAGGGAGAGACAATTGGTAAAGTAATTGAACGGTGTTTATTGGATTGGGGTATTGATAATTTTTTTTTTCAATTACCATTAATAATGCAACTTCAAATGATTCCGCAATCTCATATATGAAGAGAAAACTAAAGATTTGGAAGTCTCTTATTTTGGATGGTGAATTACTGCACATAAAATGTTGTGCTCATATTATGAACTTGATTGTCAATGAGGGATTGAAAGAATTCCATGATCCAATAGCTAGTGTGCGAAATTTTGTAAGATATGTTAGATATTCTCTTAAGCAATTGATTTTTTTTATAGTGTGTTGGACATGAAAAGATTGATTCTAAAGCCTTTGTTTGTCCGGATGTGTCTACAAGATGGAATTCAACATATTTGATGCTTGATCATGTTTTAAAATTTGAAAAGACTTTTCAATGCTTAGAAGAAGAGGATGAAGATTTTGTACATCACTTTACTGAAGCTGAGAATGAAAAGAAAAGAAAGGGGTATCTGATCTTAGCCGATTGGAACCATGTTAAAACATTTGTCAAATTTTTGAAGATGTTCTATGATCTTACATTGAAGGTTAGTGTTTCAATTTATGTCACTTTTAATACATTTTTCATGAACTTTGTGGGATTCAACGACGCTCAATAGGTTGGAGGCAAAATGTAAATTGTGTGATATATACTATGACTTCCAATATGAGATTGAAAGTTGATAAATATTGGAGATCTCTTGACAAGATGAACAAAGTATTGTTTCTAGCTATTGTGCTTGATCCACGATATATGTTGGATTATGTGTCCTTTTGTTTCATAAGTATCTATGGGGATGGAGTTGTTAGTACAATGATTGATGAGGTAAAAGTTAGTTTGATGCAATTATAAGAGTTTTATAAGACAAGTAATTCAAGTGGTAATGCTTTTGAACAACCATGTCACATAGTTGAAATAAGTGAGGATTGTGATGATATGCAAATTAATTTACAGTTAAAATGTAGACAAAGAAGAAAAGAGAATTGAATGAAATAAGAAATTATGTGGGGAGATATTTGTCAGAACCTAATGAGGATATGACCGAATTTTTTGATATTTTGAATTGGTAGAAATTAAATGCTCCTAAATACAAAGTTTTATCACATGTTGCTCGAGATGTCTTAGCCGTACCAGTGTCAACAATTGCTTCTGAATTAACATTGGTACAGGAGTAGAATACTTGACTCTTTTAGAAGTTCTTTAAGTCCTAAAATGGTGGAGGCTTTAATATGTACTCAACTTTGGCTACCTGCGAAGTCGATAATATTAGATCTTACTTTACAAACTGAAGAATTGGAAACTTGTAAACAAGTTTTATCAGGTAGTGTTATCTTTTATATATTTACTCTATATTAATATATTAAAAGTATGATAACATTCTTACATAATTTATTTTTAAATCTTGTTTAGGGTTCAAGGAGCAAGTTTTATCATGAATGGATCGTTCAAGTCTATTGGTTGCTATTTAAAAATTCAATGGACTGCTCTTTTCAGTGGATTTTGTGGATAGTAAAGTCGTATTTATGGATTTTGAAGACTTTTGTAGACATTATAGTCTTACTTATGGACAGTTGAAAATATTGTTGTCTTTATTTTGAATTTTGTAGACTTGTTTTGTTATCATAGATCTTGGATATTGTTATTATGGAATCTTATGTGTTAGCATTTTTATTGGTGAATCGTATTTTAATTTTATTACATGTATGTTTCTTTTATTTAAATGAATATCATATAGTTGATTCACATCTTTGAACATTATTTGGGTACTCAAGCTTTTTTTAAAGAGAACTGATGGAATTGAACCAACCCAACCTATTTTTTACAGGTTGGTTTGGTTTGAGTTCATAATTTAATAAGAGTTAGTTTGGGTTAGAAAAATACACAAACTGAAGCATAAGGTTGGGCCTAAAATATCCCTAAATCTAACCCAACCCAACCCACAAACATCTCTAATCATTAGTCATAGGCTAAATCTTCCTAGGGGTCCAACAATGTGGATATCCTAGGGTTGTTATGACTTAAGTTATGTTGCACTTCATACTACTTTATTTACACATTCTCTTTGTTGAGTTTGAAGATAAAATCGGTAAGTTAAACTGGCCACTTAATTTAATGATCTGGCGGAGCTCTAATGCTGATAAAGTTACGATGTTAGCATATATCACAAAGGGAAATTGGATTTAGAGCCTAGAAATAGGATTGTCATGTCACCTTAAAAATAAAAGGACGTCATAGGATAAATAAACTGAATTTGATTCAATCTAAGATCTTGTTAACCATGGAAACATTAGATATTAACTGCTTAAACCTCCTAAACGAACTTGACATAGGACATAGGTGTAGTTTTATGTTTATATGATTCACTGTTAAGGTATGATGCGACTGCATCACTTAAGATATAGCACTTAAAATGTTGAAACATTGTTTGTCCTGTTCGATTATCATTGTTTACTGTTTTTTAAAGCTTTCTCTCATTCATCCCAATGCAAACTCTTCCTTGGCTACCTTGGTTTCATTGATTCATAGTCATAATTGAATTAAAAACCAACCTAGTCCTGTGGGATTCGATACTTGGAGTACTCAAAGTTCATTACTTCATTGATAGTGTATGTTTGCATTGACACCTCATTTATCTATAACATTTTGTTGCTCATACATCTGATCGATCACTATCCACACCTTTTTAAGCTTTTTTTGAACCCTTCGTTTGCCCTAGGTCAAACTTTAACTTTCCTTATGGGTATTTTTGTCATTTTAACCTCTAATTAGCCCGTTTCGATTCAAATGCTTAATTCCTACAACTTAGACATAACAAAACATCAATGAACACAAATATGCAATAAAGCTAACGAAATTATAATCCTAAGAAAACACTTGTCGAGAGCTTTTCACTTATCAGTCGTGGGTTTTCCTTGTCATCAGCTAAATGCATGTTGTTGTTCTGTCACAAAAGCAACACAAAATCCAAATATTCAAATTGAAGGTTGAATTTACTCTAAAATTAGCTATTAAGAATCTGAAAATCACTACATCAAACTCCCATTTGGATTTTGTGGATGCGAAGAATATAACAGTAGGGGGAATTCGTGCTCTCCCACTTCTCTCTCTCTGCTCGATTCGCCCTCCCACAAAGTATCAAAACAAATTTAAGTTATAGAAATATAATAATAAATATAACTTAATCATCTTATTTTAATCCATTAAAATGATAGGACCTTTAGTTTTCAAATCTGTTAAAAAACAATATTTATCTCCAACCAAATATTTGAGTAGATATTGGTTGCAAATTGCGTACGTGGTATGGGGAGGGTAGAAGTGGAAAACACTCGCAAATTTTTTTCACACTTTAGCCATTTTTCAGTATAATATAAAATTAGACTTTTTCCATTGGACTATTTTTAAATATAAAAAAATGAATCGAAATATTTACAAAAGATAGCAAAATTTTAGAATTATCAATTATAGATGACTATCAGTATCTATCAATATCTATCAGTATGCTATATCTTGTAAATATTTTCAATAATTTTACAAAGAATTTCCCTTTTTCAAATTGTGTTTCGAGTTTGAGCCATTTATTACCATTTTTCTAGATTGAAGATGAAACAACTTGGAAGAAATTTGGTCTTGCAAGAGATTTTGGGATTGATTTGGGCTAAAAGTTCAACTTGGGTTAGGGTTGCCTTTTTATTATTTAAAAAAGAAAAAAAAAAGAAAAAAAAGAGAGAAATGAAAGAAACTCTACCATTCTTTGTCCTTTAGGTCAGCCGCATACCCCCATCGCGTAGCACCCAGCGCGCACATACACCTTCGACTTCCCAGCCACTGCTGAGCGCCGGGACCGCCATTCGTCGCCGTCGGGGAGGTTATCATTGGTAGGTACCCACGGCTCTCCTTTATCTCTCCTACCGTCTTCTTCCTCTCTCTTCTTCTCGTTAGTCTCTCTCTCGATCTGCAGGGTTCCAGCCGCCGTCCGTGATTCTGAGAGCCGCCGAACGTCGCTGCAGGTGGAGCGCGAGTTTCGCTGCCGGCCGTCGTCGCAGCCACCGCCTTTTTATCGTCTTTCGTTGGGTACCTCTAAAACTACATGCTTTATTTTATTTTTCATAAAGGTTCTTGCATCTGATGGGAAGTTGAATTGTAATGTTGACTTGCTACGGTAATGATTGCGATTCTTGATGGGTTCATGGTCTAAATCTAAATCTGCATCTTTTTGCCATTTTGTTCTTTTGAATGGAGAGTTTAGGGCTTTTGGAATCTTCTTTCTTTTTATTTCTACGGGCCAATTTTGGAGTTCTGCAGGATGTGTTGATTTCTTTAACATTTGTTCATTCTCATATGCGATTGCTGAAATTATTTTGTTTTGCATCTGTGAAATTTGATGAATGAGATGAGATATGGATATTGCTAGTTTAATTCGTGAGGGATTGCGGGGCTGAGGAGAGGTTGTGAGAAGACAAAGGGGCCAAATTTTATGACAAAGTTATTATTATTTTTTTTGTGGGGGCAACCTGACGGTTCTAACCCGTTAATATATGGTTGGATTGTCGATCGGGTTGGGAAGCTGATCAACTCAAAATTTCGGGTTGATCCAAAGTATACCCCTAACCCAACCTGACCCTAAAACATAATTTCGGGTTGGTCCAAAATATACCCCTTAACCCAACCCGACCCTAAAACATAATTTTGGGTTGGTCCAAAATATACCCCTAACCCAACCCGACCCTAAAACATAATTGAGGTGAGATAGCAGACATATTTGGCATTTGAAATTCATTAAAATTTAAAAGGGTAAAATAGACTTAAAATGTTTTTCAAAGATCCTTGTTTTTTAAAATAGATATGGATATAGATATGGATTACCCTGAAGGGAGTAGGTTAGTATTTTTATTTTTGGGCAAGTTGGAGCAATTTTCTTTTATAATCTAAGCCCTAGGTGTGTTTGATGGCTTTTCAACCTTTACCAGCTGTTGAACGTCAGGCGTAGATAGACTGAAGATTGGCACCTCAAATCTCTAGTGAAAATGGTAATTCCTCTCTTTCATTTAAGTACTGGTTTCTGTTAGTTTAAGGTTTTCGTTACTGTTAATCTTACTTCAGGACTCAAGCTGTTGCTTCTTTTTTTGGTTTTTTCTTCTCGTATCTCAGATACTTCACGATTTCTACAATATTTCGTTTATATATGTTTGGACTTTGATTTGGTTTTGTTTGGCAGTTATTTTTCTCGTACTTCAAGGATTTGGTGGGCAGAGAGGTGACAGTTGAGTTGAAGAACGACCTAGCAATTAGAGGAACTCTGCATTCTGTTGATCAGTATCTCAACATCAAACTGGAAAACACGAGGGTTGTTGATCAAGACAAATACCCTCACATGGTATCCATTTTTTTATGTATTATATTTATGCGATATGTTTGATTGATTACTTTATGCGCTCACACATTCTGATGTGCTGCACTTGTGGCAAGGGTAACTTCACTATTGTTTATCTTTCTTTAATCTTGACCATTTTTCATAGGCACCCCTTCTCATTTCTGCTTCTTCTATTCTAATGTCCCTTTGATTCTAATAATTGGAAGGTTCTCTGGAGAGATGTATGGTGTGTGGTTATGGTTCATAGATTATTTGTACCATCATTTGTTTTTGTCACCCTAAAAAATATATTGTTTGAATTGAAAATGTCGATATTCTTTTCATCCTTTGCTCCTGGATTTTCCTTGGGGGAAAAGTTTCAAGGTATTTTGTTGGTTGTTATTGTGGGATCTTTGGGGGGAGGAACAATAGAGTGTTTTATGGTGTGGAGAGAGACCCTAGTGAGGTTGAGAGTCCTCACCTTCTTGATGAGGTTTCATGTTTCTCTTTGGGCTTCAGTTTCGAAGACTTTTTGTAATTGTTCACTAGACAATATTTTATCCGGTTGGAAACACTTTCTCTAGGGGGTTTTGTGGGCTTGGTCATATTTGTGTGTCCTTGTATTTTTTTTTTTTTTTTTTTCATTTTTTCTCAATGAAAGCAATTGATTCTATTAAAAAGATATTGTCAGTGGTTCCCAAAATTGGTAAAATTTTTAGGTTATCTTGTAGATTGGTTAGGTTCCTAGCTGTACTATTCCTTTATTTCTTGATTTTCTTTTTCGTATATTACAAAATTTGAACCTTACAATCTTCTAGGAGAAATAAAGATGCCTTAACCATTGACATCAATGTTGTTATTATCCGATGATTTGGAGGGGAGTGTAAAAGGGTTTTCTATTCGAGTTATACTCATGTTTCTATTTTTTAAAAGTATTCTTACCATGTCCATGAATTCTTAGTTAAATTCAAAAACTAAGAACAATTTTTCTAAAAACTACTTTATGAAGATGATGATAGTAGAAAGACATTGTTGGTTGCTGATTCTTTAGGATTGGTATAAACTCTTGTTTTTGCATGATCAAGAACATCTGTTAAATAAATTATTTCACGATGAACTGTCCAGCCTTCTTAAAGTTACTGAGCCCCCTCCATACACCAATCCATCCACCCATTTTGCAATCTGAACATGTAATTTATGGTGTCATTAGACTAATGGTGTTCAAATTTTCTCTTTTCAGCTTTCTGTGAGAAACTGTTTTATTAGGGGATCGGTGGTGAGATACGTTCAACTTCCACCAGATGGTGTTGATATTGAGCTGTTGCATGATGCCACGAGACGTGAGGCTCGGGGAGGCTAATGTCACTTTGTTTGGAAGTTTGTATTGAATAGCATGGAAATTATTAGAGTGCACTTTTTAGCATAATGCAATGTGAGACAACTAGAAGCTTGTACATTCTGCTCAAGTATTCTGGAGCAAAGAATCCAAAGAGATTCTTCTATTCAGCAGGTAATAGTGCAACCAAGGGTTGTGGCCTTCACGATGACAAAAATATTGTTATGCATATGCTCTTCAATTCACTTTTGAATAATCTCATTAACAAGGTTAGTAGAGACTAACTTCATAAGAAATCAACTAACAACTATTGATTTGTCAAAAGTATAAAGATTAAAAGTGGACACTTAATAGTAGATTGACTAGAATAGAAGGAAGCTCTCTTTTTAACCAAGTCTTTTTAGCTATGCATAGCTTTGAGTATTTCGAGAGAGCACAATTGCCTTGAAGGGTAAGTATTTCAAGGTTGGGGACTTCCCTAGCCCCCTTAAGTAAGCATCCTTCTTTCACATGGAGGAACATTGTGTTGGGTAGAGATCTCATTGTCAAAGGCTTTAGGTGGAAATTTGGTAACAGAAGGAAAATTTTTTATTCACCAAGCTCCCTGGATAGCAAGAGAAGGGTTCAGATAGCACCTGAAATTATATATTTACTATGTAGGCATCGGGCAAGGGAGTTGGAGATCTCCCACCTCGTCTCAATGCTCAAAGATCTATAAAATTCAGCTAAGCCAAAAGATGAAAAACAACCTCCNAAAATGGAAAAAAAGAAAAAAAGAAAAAGAAAAAAAGAAAAAGAAAAAAGAAAAGAAAAGAAAAGTTAAGAAGCTAAATAGCCAAAATCTAACGAACCCTCCTCACCAACTACGTTTTTCATTCCTTACATATTTACATTTATTTCCTACCTTTTTTGCTCTTTCTTTTCCCTCTCTTATACCTTCTAAGAATTGGGGTCTATTAGGTTCAGTGTTCCCTTCCTTAGAGTTGACGGGAAAGATAGGAGAGTGGCTGGCAAGAGTTGGGAAAAGTGGACTCCTCTCATTGGCTGTTGAATGCTTAACACTGATGCATCTTGGAGCGAATTTGAAGGGAAAAGGAGCCCTTAAGTGGATTTTTCGAGACTTTTGTGGGGCTCTTGTTGGGGGTTGGTTTCGGTAGTGCTTAGGAAATAGTTGATCAAAGCTTTTGATGGTTCAGTAATCGTAGAAGGTCGGAGAAGTATTAAAGAGATTTTTCTATACCTCCTTTGGAGGTTGAGTTAGTTTGTTGGAGTTCATCAAAATTCTTAACTGGAATTGTTCGGATTTATTTGAGATGTTGAATGTTCTGCTAAAAGATATTCTTTTCCTTCTCTCTCATGTCACAGTTTTTGAAGGATATTTATTTATTTTTGTAGTAGGGCTTCCAAAGGGTTGTTTGTGCCTTGTGATAACAGAGCAGAGGCCTGATTTTCCCGTGATAAATTTTGTAGTCTCTTTCGCTGGAGAGGGGTCAAGGGAGTGAGTTTATTTAAAACAAATTTTTAATTTTAGTTTTGTAAAGAATTCAATTTTTACACTCTTGGACTTTAAGGATTGTATCAAATTAAACTCTAGAATTTCATAAGTTATGCCTTGTTTGGTAATCATTTTGTTTTTATTTTTGAAATTGAATCTATAGTCACCACTTCTACTTTTAAATTTCTTCCTTTATTATCTATTTTTTACTTATGGTTTAAAAAATCAAGTCAAATTTTAAAAATTAAAAAAAAAAGTAGCTTTTAAAAACTTGCTTTTATTTTGAGAATTTAGTTAAGAATTCAACCATCTTACAAGAAAGATCATTGTAAAAAAAAGAAAAAAGGAAATATACTTATTTTTAAAAATAAAAAATAAAAAATTGGGATCTTAGATTTTAGTCTGAAAAATGTTGTTTGAGACCATTAGTTTTTTTTTTTTAATAAAAAATAAAAAATAAAATGGTTACCAAATAGGATCTTAGATTTTAGTTTGAAAAATGCTGTTTGAGTCAATTTGTTTTTTTTTTTAAGGAAAAATTACTTTTTTAGTCTGAGTATTGAAGGATATATGTGTCCAGTCTCTAAGTTTTCAAAATGTAATATTTTACTTTGAGTTTTTAAAATAGCTTGAGAAGGCCATTCCACAATTTTTTTTTTTTTAAATAGAAAAATATTTTAATGTGGGTTTTGGGCTCGAAAAAGGCAAGAAAGGCCTAAAAAAGGCAAGAAAGGCCCAAGTTTTAAGAAAGTATAGTATAATTACAATTTTAATCCAAAAAGTCATTTATTACATTTATAAGATTTTTTTTTAGAATAAGTGATATTATTATATAACTACAAGGGAAATTCCACAACCCGGGATTAAGGCATCAAAGCAACGAAACACAAACAAAGACAAGACAACAAAACCAATACATAAACGCAAAACTTGCAAGCTACTCGGGAGAAAGCCATAGAAAAGAAACCAAAACCGAAAAAATATAAGACCAAGAGGATCAACCCGCTAGGAAGAAGCACGAGCATGAACTGTAGAGACCATAAGGTGAACCGACTTCCATCCAGCCGTCGATTACGCTCCTGTCAGATGTATTATATGGAAACACACCAGAATACACGGAACAACTTACTACACACCCTCTTACCCGACCCCACTCGGCACAACTAACTCAACTCCACATCCCAACCCGCCACTCGATGTGACGATTCCAACTGATGCAACACACCAGACACAACCTCTCTCCCAAACCCACACTAAAAAAATAAATGATCCATGACTCCACACTCCCACACAGAAGACACCCCTCCTGACAACACACTCCAACTCCTCAACCAATCTCGCTTACCCAACCTGTCCTTCACAGCTAATCACGCACAGAAGGAGTGACGCGGATAACTACCCCCGCCCACAAAATACTAGCCCAAGATACCCTAGGACGATGAGGACGCAAACTCTCCTACGCACTAGCGATAAAAACCGACCCACTAGCATCCCGACACCAAACCCATAATCTTCCCCCTCACCCTAGGCCCACTGCTTGAATAAGACCCCAGATCTCAAGTAGCTCCCAAGACACTGTAGGCCACCTCCAACCTCCCTCACCATCCATGAACTCCGACAACGGTCAAATTTCTGATGCATAAACCACCGTAGACCCATATGAATCCAAAATCGCACCCCTCGGCAGCCAAGGATCCCACCAAACAAAACAAGACCGTCCATCGCCGTCAATCAAACAAACCAGATGCTTGAATATTTCTCTACTTCACAAGATAGCCCTCAAGCACCAAGACCTCCCAACCTCACTCCGAACAACCCACAAAGACCGCTCACACAAAACATACGGCTCCATCCACGCCACCTATAATGATTCTGATGTAATTAAAAGAAGCCAGAGCAGCTTCATAATAGCAGCCTAGTTCTAAGAGGCTACATGCTTCACACCTAACCCCCCCTCTCCCAACGACAAACACACTTCATCCCACGCCACCCCTATTCACCATCTTGACTCACCGCACTGCCCTTCCATAAACAACTACGTAACAAACGATCAACCTCATGAGTTACATACGCAGGCAACACAAAGATGCTACACCAAAACACCTGAAAGGATTGTAAAATAGACCTAACAAGCTGCAACCTCCCAGCAAAGGAGAGGGACCGCGCTGCCCAGGTTTTAATACGAGCTGTAATCCTCTGAATCAAATGCACACAATCCACAGCTCTCAATCGACTCGCCAATAAAGGTAAACCCAGGTACCTAACAGGCAGCGAATAAAGAGAGAAACCCATAAACGCAGCTAGTTCCTCTGCCTCCCCAGACTCCACACCCATAACAAACATGTAACTCTTCCCAACATTAACAACTAACCCAGACAGCCCTGCAAAATCTGTCAGGACCTACCTCATAAACTCCAAAGAATCTCTCTCAGTTGTACAGAAAATCATCAAATTGTCTACAAAAACCAAATGAGTCAGGTTCATATGCTCACACCGATCATGGAACCTAAACCACACAAGAGGTTTATTCAACAACCTAGACAAGACCTCCATCACCATCACAAACAAAAAAGGGGACAATGGATCCCCCTGCCTCAACCCTTTTCTACCAGGAAAAAACCCTTCAAGGGAACCATTAATCATCACAGAGAACTTAGACGAAGTAACATAAGCCCTCACCCAACTAACAAACTGAAGGGACGTACCTATAGCCAGCAATACACCAAACAAGAAATCTCAATTGACCGAATCATATGCCTTCTGAAGGTCTACCCTCAACACACAATGCAACTTCCTTTTGCCCTCCTTATAGCCCCCCACAAGCTCCTGACACAATAAAATGTTATCGAAAATTGACCTATCCGGAACAAACGCAGACTGGTTACCACTGATGAAAGCAGGCAACCACAACCGCAATCTCTCAGCTAAGATTCCCAAGATATACTTATACACAATATTGCAATAAGAAATAGGAAGAAACTCCTCCATATGTTCAGCTCCCCGCCTTTTTGGGATAAGAGTAATAGCAGTAGAATTAACTCCACCAGGCAAGTAACAGGACTTAAAAAAATTCAGCACGGCATCAGAAATCATCCCCAACCACACTCCAAGCAGCTCTGTAAAAATCCATCGAAAACCCATTAAGCCCAAGAGCCTTCCCAAACTTCATCGAGAATAAAGCCTTCTAAATCTCATCTCGACTCATTTGGCGACCAAGCGCCTCCACCCCTTCCTCGGACCAGTTGAATTGCACAATATCCCCAATTCGGGCAGTAAGATCCCTATACCCCACAGGCTGAGGCCCTAAACAACCCCGAAAGAAATCTACCGCCACCCTGCCACCCTGTCATGCATCATCTGGCGAGTACCTCAACATCCACGATTGTAAATAAACCACTGCAACTGTGATGAGAACGAACACAACGATGAAAAAAAGCTGTGTTCATATCACCTAACTCTAGCCACTTCACCCTGGCCTTCTACTAGAGCAACGCCTCCTCCAATCTCGCCACTAACCAGAACACCTCAGTGGCTCAAGCTGCCTCCACACACTGACTCCGAAGCAGGATCCTTTTCTACCTCAGCCTGAGCAGCCTCCATAACTTGCCTAGCCGCCCTCACCTCATCAGCTAACACAGAGATACGCCTATTAAACGAAGCACGTAAAACCCGCTTCACTGCCTTCAAATTTCGCACAAAGCTAACCATAGGAGACATGTCCTCAGACCTTCTCCACACTTATCTAATAGTATCAATAAAACTCTCAGCCTCTTTCCAATTAGAAAAAATAATGAAATGTAGGAGGCGGTTTACTCTTCGTCTCCCTGTAGAAACCAGAAGACGACTATGATAAAAAATCCCCCACTGATAAACCTTAACCTCTGAATACGGAAAATCTACGTACCACGCTGCATTAGACAAGCATTGATCGAACCGACGAAAGATACCATTCCCCTGAATTTACTAGTCCAAGTAAACCAGTTACCTTTCACACCCAACTCAACCAGATCCTCCTCCAGAAATGCCCCATCAAACTCCTCTTTCTCCCTCAAGCTAGGGCAACCACCTAAATCCTCCGAATTACTACGAATAGCACTAAAATCCCCCAAAACAACTCCAAGAAGCTGCCACGAGACACACACATCAATCAACTGAGACCACAAGTTTCTCCTTTCGCTCACGTGATTAGAGGCATACACAACACCAATATGTACCCTAGCACTAGATACAATATCCACTAAGGTTCCAGAAATGAACTGATCCCACTTACATCAATAGAAAACTCATAGACACTCTTCCGCCACATCACCCAGGTTCTCCCAACTCCCCGCACACTATAACTACACACACAATTCCATGCATCACCAAACCTACCCATCACCATACCAAAATTCTCGCGACGAACCCTCGTTTCAAGCAAGCAGTAAAAAATAATAGAGGAGGAAGCCAGAAAGTCTGCCACCACCCTACACTTGACAGGTCATTCAACCCCCTAATATTCTAGGAACACCAAATCATGAATCTTGCAAGAAATCACACCTACCACCTCCCACTAGGCCTTTTCCCGAACTCCCGAACATCCCATCCATGACAAACAACGAATCAAGATCTGCCTGCACTAGTGCCAATGCCGACGAGTCTCCCCGCTCATCACACAAAACATCAAACTGATTACGATCATTAACATGCTTTACAAACCCCGTAATTTCAAGGGACCCATAAACTGCTCTGCTTCTGAAGGGCGCCGAACCCGGTGACCCACTGCCACCCCTATACCTTACACCTCCTCTATCATGCCTATGACGACTGACCATAGTAAACTCGTCATCACTCCCTGCACCCTTACTCCCATCCACTGGGCTAACTCCCATCGCACTAATACCCAAGTCCTGCCCCTTCCTCACACTCTCAATTCCCCTATTCTCCCCCAAACACCCCTCATTAACCGCTACAATACACAACTCTTAACCCTTTCCCACACCCTGTTTCTCACACACAACCCCAGTATGCCCAAAGGAACCACAATAAACACACCTACGAGGTTTCCACTCATATACTACTGGAATAATAAACTCCTGACCCCGCATTCTAACAGTGACTGAAGGTATTAACGAATCACCATCCACCTGAACACAAACCATCGCATATGATAACCGACCCTGCTTTCTTGTTGCAACATCAAAAGAGACAGGTTTACCAAGACACTAGTTAACACTACTAAACCCCTATCTGTCCAGAACTCCAGGGGAACACGCTCCAGTTTAATCCATATAGGAATAGAATAAAAAACAATACCTGGGGACCACTGTCGTAATAAAATGGGCTTGCCACCCAAGTGCCACGGATCATTCTCCAGCACCTAATCTCGTGACTCTACCGTCTGAAATTTAAAATCAAACCGTTCTCCAAAAAGGTAATAGTTGACATCTCTACGCACCCCTAAATTCTCTGAATAAGTTGACAAATAACAGAATACGGGAGTTTGGCATCCACAAACTGACCAACCAAAGATTTCTCCCACAGACAAACACTCTCATCAATAATCTCCTCACAGGGTTCAATAACTTTATCATTTTCAACCAATGGAGGAATGAACTCTAAATTTCCCCCCAACTTAGACTCAAAAAAGGACGCCCACGAATTTTACCTTTTCACGTCGTAACTAGAACCACCAGAACCACCCCCCTCCTCCAACCGGTCCGACTTTGGACCAAACCCCTAGCTAAATTGGTTTTGGGAATCGGCTCCTCTCGCTCACGAAGATTCCGTGTGTCCACCGATCGACCCTCACTTCCAAAAAGGCCAGCCCGTGAAACCTCCTCACTGCCTGACTTCTGTCTCTTATACACATCTAGATGTGTATAAGAGACAGATCCCAAATCCTTCACCTCCGAAGAACGAGCACCCAATCCCAAATCGATCTCCGGTCTAAGCAGTCGAAAGAGTTGTCGAGCAACTCGGCCTCCATTCTTCTTCTTCAGTCTTAAAGGCAACTGCTTATGCACTATCGTCACCAACAATGGAGAACAAACATAACGCAACCCCAGATCAAAGGCAACAAGAATACCAACACCCCACCGTCACTACTCATTGTACCAACACCCCTAAGTTAATCATACCAACAGCAAACACCTTAGCGAACCCGCGAACGAAACATGAAATACCAGCGATTGAAATCCACGGAGAACGAACGAATCAGTAGTGTACGAAACCGGTCAAAAGCGAACGAACTAGTGAACCAAGGAATGAACGCGCAGCTTTGAATCAGCAGCTGATTGGAGCGGAGCAGTGAACGAACCAACGATGACTGGACGACCAGAGCGGCGAAGACGACCAACGATTGCTGAAAGTGGTGGCCCACCTAGGTCAATCGCACCAACCACCAGAATATTATTCATTAATAATATTTTAGAGGCATATTTATGTTATTTAAATAGTATATTATATTTATAAATACTTTATAAGGATACATATGTTAAGTTACTCAAATTCACTCGGTAGAAAAAAGTTACTCATATCTTCTAACATAAATCTCTATGTTTTTTTTTTTGTCAAAGTGAACTTTATTTAGTAATATATGCACGTGCTCTGATCAAAGAGGTCGGAGGTTCAATCCTCCCACCCCTACAATTATTGTATTACAAAATAATCTCCACTTTTTCTAATTATGAATATGGTATAATATAATTTGTGTCAACTTGTGTCGTTTACTATTTTAGACTCTTCATGATAATAATTTCTTATTGAATTTTTATTTTATAAAATTATTGTTGTTTCCTTCTAATATTTTCAATAAGTTTGATAACTTGTAGAAATACAAGTTATTGTGGCTCTTAAGTTGGAACAATTAAGGTTTTTAATGATAAATTCTCCTCATTTTTAGAAGAAACGCATGGAATTACTCAAACATTAGCAAACTCATGCAAAAGAATGTTTATTACTAAAGTGACTGCGGCACTAACGCATTATATTGTAGGATTTCAACAAGAGGCTAACACATGATTAAGAAAGTGTCGCAGGCAAGTTCTAACGCATGGGCCATACGTCGGAGGGAATCAACGCAAAGAAGATTCATTGATTCAGGCTGTTTGTATCAAATCACCACTTGCAAGCATGGGCACCTGTAGCAGGCGGCGTCTGGAAAAGCATCTGAGTATCAGGCGGCTGACCAGGACATGGACTTTAATGCTGCCCATCATCAAGCTGGAGAAGACCAACGCCTATAAATAGAAGAAATCCCTTCAGAGTTCGAAGTTCAGAAAATTTCAAGTTCTCACTCTCAGTATTAGCTTAGTCGTAGTTTTAGATCTTTAGAGCTGTGCTGTGGTGCCAAGAAGAGCAGAAGGGAAGAGAACCACCACCACCGCCGATCAAGGAGCGGAGGAAGCCGAGCTTGAGAGAGACACTTCGTCCAATTCTTATACAAGTGATTGTACACAACTAGAATTGAGCCAAAGAGGACAAGAGATTGTACTCTGTGGCTTGACTCAGTTCCTTTCATCTTATTTATCTCTTTCATCCTTTCATCTGATTAAGTATTTCTTTTGTAAAGATAATCTGCTTCTTTATAAATTCATATATTTGATCTATCACACTTTATCATTGTTTATTTCTTGTTTATGTTGGATGCATCTATACTTCATGCAAAATTCCATTTCAAATGCTTAAGCCAACTAAAATTGGTAAAAGCATCTTTAGCTTAGACTGTTCAAGAGAATAAATAAGCCAGCATCAAGTTAGAACTCATAGTACATCTAGAGATAGACCGACTGGTGTTTTACTGCATCCTGTGTTTGACGCATGCATCCTAGAGATAGGTTTTGTATGTTATTCGCATTGAGAAGTGTTGAATAAGAGTCTAACGCATAACAAAGATAAGTAAGCAATCTCATTCACATCACATTCTAATTCGTGTACATTCAACTTAGATCAACGCATATACTCGCATCAAAATCTATTTTCACATGACCCATCATTCTTACTCAACCATTTTGTATCTTTTTGCAGACACACAACACCTTAGTATACACAACACATTTCTCCATACATTTAGGATATCCCTACAACAGTTATAACGCAAGGTCTGCGTTAGTTTAATCTGAATCCCTGAGTTCGACCCTGGACTTACCAGGAACCTATATTGAATTTATACCTTGGTCTGATTTAGGAAAACTTGAACGTCAATAGAGGAGTGTCATGCGTTCTGTTGCACATCTCTAACGCATCACCGTGTTAAGAATACATCAACGCATCAAAGCATCAACACATCATTCATACTTAGAACTTATCCTTTTAAAATTATTTTATACAATACACTCCTAGCTCGAATCACGATAGCAACGAACAAAGTTATTTTTATCACATTTAAATTCTAAGTCAAATTTTAAGAAATAAAAGCGAAAATTTGAAAATTAATTCCTTTCAGTTTCTATAAGTTAGTGTGTTCTTCAAAAAGTATGTTATAATGTAAGAAATTATAGATGAAGTGACCACAATAGTCACTTTTTTAAACTATAAGAACCAAACAAAATAAACATTTAGGTTAAGAACCAAAATAAACCAAAACCGAAAGTATATGGACTAAAATAGTATTTAAGCTTATTCTATCTCTAGCATATATTTGGCCTGTACCTTTTTTCTCTTTAAATATTTTTCTCTCTCTCTCTATAAATTTTTTTGTCTCAATATAATTTTTTATTCTTCTTTCTCTCCATATATTTTTATCTACATAATTATAGGTCAGTTTTTCCCTTTTTAATGTAATTAATAAATTAAATGCTATTAGAGAAGAAAATACAATGACTAGTTAAGAAAAAGAAGAAAATCTTGGAGTAATATTTAAAGAAGAAAATACAACGACTAGTCAAAAAAAAAGAAGAAAACCATGATTTTTCTTCATCATCCATCAGAAAACAGTTATTCTTCCTAAAGCTCGTTATGAATGGATGCATTTGAGGCTTCAGGAATTTAAATCAGTAAGTGATTACAACTCCACATTATTTAAATCAGTTAGTGTGTTCTACTTTTCATGTCTCGAATATACTCTTGCAGCAGCAATATCGAGAGAAAGGTTTTAAAAAATATTCTAAACTCATCTCATGTCTTCTTATGGCTAAACAAAAAGTAATGAGTCATTAATGAAAAACCATGAATCTCGACCAACTGAAGCAACACCATTCCCTATTCCCTAAGTGAATATTGTGAATTTTAACAATAATCATGATTGAGGTTGTGGTCAAGATCGTGACCGTGGCAGAGGAAGAAATAATTCTTATTTTCGTGGTGGTTGTTCTAATAATCTAAATTTCAAAAGAAACATACGAAGTGATAATTATAAAGGAAAAGCTCCACAAGATAGGAATTCAAAAGGTGATGAGCAAAAATGCTTCCAATGTGATATTACTAGGTCTTGGTCACGTATTTGTCGTACATCAAAATACTTAGTTGATATGTATCAAGCCTCCCTGAAGGAAAAAGGGGGAAATTTGGAAGCAAATTTTGCATACTAGGATAATGTTTGACCCATCCAATATAAGAAATTTGGTTCTGACAGACTTTTTAGTATCTTCTGAAGAGAAAATTGGCACCATCGATGGAACAACAAGTGCTTATTTTGATTTCGAGAATATCTAGGATTAATGTTTTTTTTCCTACCATTCATGTTTTTTTAGTTTAAACTTTTGTATTTCAAGTTTTGTTTATCTTAATGTAATATTTTGTTTAATGAAGAATCATGAATAATTTTTATATGTTGAATGACTAAAAAAATGAGGAATGAAGATCTATGTCTGGCAAACTATGCAACTATATATTGTAGATACCGTATTTGGTCTGGCTCAATGTTAAGGGCTTCTTTATTTTCTCTTTATTTTGTTAATATTAAAAAAAAAAAAGAAAAAAGAAAAAAGACCTTTTTCTTTTGGTTTTCTTTAAAAAATGAAATTAAAAATTAAAAAGAATAGAAAAGTAAAATAAATAAAAATTTTCAATTCTCTCGGTTCCCCGTTCTTCCTCGTTCTTCATCCTCTGCAACTTGTTTCCCACAATTTCCTCCATTCCCTTGAAAGACTCAATTCCAATATCTACATCTCTCCTATAATTTTGAACCTTCATGAAATGGGGAAGGGGGCTTAAGAGTACACATAGAGAATAGAGAAAAATAATGACACTTGAGATGAAGAAATAAAAGAAGAAGAGAGAGAAAGAAACCTATTAAAGAAAAGGGAAGAAGTAAGATTGTTCATGGGTTGGGTTGGGTTGGGTTGAAAGACTTTTTAGATCCAACTCAATTGTTCGGGTTGTAAATTTTTTGAACCCAAATAACCCTTATTAAAAAAATGAACCCAACCCAACCCAATCATGAAATATTTAGGTTAGGTTGGTTCGGATTAATCAGGTCATTTATTTAAAATTTTGTTCTAAAAAGAAACAAAACATAAATATGTAAAAATCTAATTTAATTATTTTCATTTATTGAATTAAGATTAATTACTTAACTTCAATTTATATAGTGCAAATTTTCTTTCTAAACTGCAAAGAAACTATTTTTAAGAGTTGTTGAAGAATAAATTATTAAAAAAATAATGAAATTAAATAAAACTAAAATCAATATATGTATAAATAATTGTATTATAAGTAACCCAAAAAATATATTTTAAAATTAATAATAAATTCGGGTTGGTTCGGGTTATATTAAATGAACCCATGAACCAATCCAATCCATAAAATTTTCATTTATTTGAACCCAACTCAACCCAACCCAAACCACACGGGTTGGGTTGGGTTGATCAGATTTTTCGGGTTTTTCGGGTCATCAAGTTTTTTAAACACCCCTAGGAAGAAGAAAAAGAGGAAAGAGGAAAGAGAAATTGGGAGTAAAAATTTGATAAAGTTAAAGTGGTGGATCCCACCCACTTTTCTTTTTACTTTATACTTTTCTTTTTACTATTGATTTATATTTTATTTTTTGTTATCAATTCCATTTTTTTGGATCTTTTTGTTTTTAAGTTGAATTCCAAATGTTTGTAACTAGATTCCAAATTTTTTTTAAAAAATTTAGTTTCAATTTTATTTTTGTAAATGAATCCCAATTTGATTTATCTTTTGAAATTTTTAAGTATAATCTAGTTTATCTTTGATTTGGAGTTTTTTTTTTCTAATTTAGTTTAGTTTCAAATTTTCTATATTAAAACTTCAATTTCATTTTTTTAAAAATTTATAAAAGAATTATTTAATATAGTTTGAATGAATATTGATTGAGATTTCAAGCAAAAACTTCAATTTTATTTCTTCATTGACTTTAAAATAAATTTAATTATATTGTCCTAGCTCAGGAGTTCTAATAGAAGTCCAATATTAATATAGTGTAAGCCCTTATTTTGTTTTAATGATTTTTTGAAAAAAATTTGCTCGATTTGAAATTTCTATAGAAGAAAAAAAAAAGCAAATTTTCATTTCAACTTTAGTTCACAAATTTCATAAATGAATTCTAAATCGATTCTAATTCAAGTTTGCTAGTTGAATTTAAACTTTATTCAAGTTTAATTTCTAAAATATTTCAAATTTGTTTTAATTTGAATTTGTTGAATGAGGAATTTTGGACCAATCACAAGTTGCCAATGACGAAATTCTAAATCATTAAATTTGGGTACAATTAGAAATTGACGTATGTCCAAAATTGAATTGAAGACAAATTTTGATGACGTCACCCGATTTTATCATGACCGTTAAATCAGATGAGATTAATTTGAGCCAATTTGATATTGTTATTTGGGGTCAAAGTCCAACTAAGCCCAAAAGTATGCTGAATTGGACCCAAATTTAGATCAGACCCAAAACCAACTGTAACGACTGGATCCTTACATACTATGGTCCGATCGCTACGTCATGCATACTTAGACTTTTCTATCATGAGATGAGTTTTGGAAAAAATCTCAAAAGAACATATCTAAGATTTTATTAATTAGGTAGAAACTATATAAAAAGTTTATTTTACAAAACACCAGGACCCATAAAACATTAGCGTAGTGATACAAAAATGCATATGCCTATAATAGTGAGTTTGATGGTTGGCCATTTGAGCGACATCCAGTTCTGCCACCTATGCTGTTATGCTGTGTCCTTACCTACAAGGTCTGTAAAAATTGGATGAGTATATAATATACCCAGTAAGTAGTT
This sequence comes from Benincasa hispida, assembly GCF_009727055.1. Lineage (NCBI taxonomy): Eukaryota > Viridiplantae > Streptophyta > Magnoliopsida > Cucurbitales > Cucurbitaceae > Benincasa > Benincasa hispida. The sequence goes on from NC_052357.1 coordinate 33,916,937, forward strand.
CTCACATGGGGTAGTGACCAAATGCACAATCACATGCAACATGTTCTGAAAACATATGATTGGGACCGAAAATATATAATAATATGTGGTGGTTGGTTATGCTTCTAACGTAAATTTCTCCGCCCTAATAGGAAGATGAGGACTTAGGCGGAAACTAACCCATCTGATGATTAGCGGGTTATGCAGTCAGTAGGGCCAGAGTCGCATCCAACATCAACCATTAACATAAATGTAAGATTGGACTAGAGGAGTGCACCTATACATACCCTGTTAGTCCCTAGCATAATCTTGACATAGAATTGGTCTAGAGAGGTGTAACCATACATGCCTGCTAGCCCTAGAAGCATAACCTTTATCTAATTAAAATTTAATCTTATGAACAAACATAATTCATGGGGTCCCTTGTCGATAAATGTATTTTAAACATGTTAATGCAACATAAACAATAAATAATTATGCAACATATTAAAGGTATACTACCATGAACCACTTAAAGAGAGGGTGAGATAAAACTACTTACCTTGATTGCGATCCTAGTTATTCCTTTTATTTTCCTTATGGTTTAATCAGTAGAGCTTTCCCTCTTAAACTAGAAGGAAATTTGGGCAGCACTTCCCTCGCGATTCCTCCTTCTAACTAACAGAATTACTTCACCCTTTTCACACGATTTTTTTACTACTGAGTTTTGTTTGAGAATGAGTTTAACTTCTAGCCCAAAGCCTCCTATTTATAGCCCTTTCCAGCTCTTCTCTGTGTGACAACTCATCCTACAAATGGCTTCTTTAAAATTACTTAGGTTTAAGAATTTCTCTTAATAAGACACCTAATTTTGGCTAACGTTTGCCCTCCCTAATTTAGAATGCAGGAAAACAAATAAAATATATAATTAAGAATGAAAAATATATAAATTTAATAGGAAAATTGGGTTGAAATTTAGAATTGGAAAAAAATAAGAAATTTATTAATTATCTAAAAATAATGAATAAGGGGGCAGAATCAAGGAGGATTAAATAGAAGTTGAATGCTAGCTAATTCGAGAGACAAAGGGCAGTAGATAACTTTCTGTTTGGGCACTGCTCATTGGAAGAATTGGAGGTGAATTAATTGCCCAAATACGGTTAAAATTTGAAAGGGGAAGTGGAATCTACGTGTCAAAGTGGTGAAGGCAACCCACGCATGAAAAACTAGCGAGATTGGTGGAGAGAAACTTGGAGAGAGCGAGATTGGAGAGAAATATTGGAGAGAAAACTGGGAGAGAGCAAAGTTCGAGAGAAAAGATGGAGAAAAAGAAGGAGAGAGCCACACTGGCGAGATTGGAGAGAAAACTGGGAGAGAGCAAAGTTGGAGAGAAAAGATGGAGAAAAAAAAGGAGAGAGCCACACTGGCGAGATTGGAGAGAAATATTGGAGAGAAAATTGGGAGAGAGTAAAGTTGGAGAGAAAAGATGGAGAGAAAGAAGGAGAGAGCCACACTGGCGAGATTGGAGAGAAATATTGGAGAGAATATTGGGAGAGAGCAAAGTTGGAGAGAAAAGATGGAGAGAGCCATACTGGCGAGATTGGAGAGAGTGAGATTGGAGAGAAAATTGGAGAGAGCGAGATTCTAAGTGAGAAAGTGGGAGAGAGCGAGAGCCACGATAGCCAAACCAACGAGAAAGCTAGAGAGAGCAAGATTCTGAGAATAGAGAGAGAGATTTGGACAGAAGCGTGGATTATGCGTTGAATTTGGCCACGATCTTATAGATTATTCATGGAGAACCCTAAAATTGAATACAAACAAAGGGTGATGATGTAAGGGCAAACATTAGCCAAAATTAGGTGTCTTATTAAGAGAAATTCTTAAACCTAAGTAATTTTAAAGAAGCCATTTATAGGATTAGTTTTCACACAAAGAAGAGCTGGAAACAGCTATAAATAGGAGGCTTTGGGCTGGAAGTTAAACTCATTCTAAAAAAAAAAAAAAACTTAGTAGTAAAAATCGTGTG
>NC_052357.1:33919664-33921037 GCF_009727055.1 Benincasa hispida
AAAGTAGGACTAGAGAAGATCTAACTAACAGAATTCGCTTCAACCATTTCCAAATAAAGCTTAGTTAAAGAGATTTGAAACTCTGAAAGGACAAGAGGATGAAAAGGAGATGAAGAGGTGATAAATAGGAAGATGGATTGAGAAGAAAGCATAGGGGAGGGGAATATGTTTTGTAAAATAAACTTTTTATATAGTTTTCTACCTAATTAATAAAATCTTAGATATGTTCTTTTGAGATTTTTACTAAAACTCATCTCATGATAGAAAAGTCTAAGTATGCATGTCGTAGTAGTCAGACCATAATATGTAAGAATCCGGTCGTTACAGTTTATTATCAGAGCATTTGAGCTAATTAGGCTATACTAATTAGAAGAGTCGTGGTGTTTGATGGTTCGACTTGTTAAGTGATGCCCACAGTTATGTCAAATACGCTGGTAAGTGGAATTTTCAAACAAGTAATTTAGTAAATAATTTAGTAAACATAGGTATGAGTTAAAAAAATTAAAATTAAAATTAGATTGCTTCCTTACTATGAAAATAAAATATGTGTACCAGATGCCACCACAAAGGGCTCCAACACGACGAGGCAGACCTCGAAGTGAATCCGCAAGGGATCAAAATCAAGGACATGGATAGACGCCTTACGTGTTACTTACACCAGATGTGCTACAAATACTAATACAAAATATGAGTAATGGAAACACAACTTCGTCCACCACACCAATAACCAATGATACAAATGACTCGAAGATCATTCGAGAATTCAGGAAGTTCAATCCTTCAACATTTAATGGATCATCTGTGAATCCAACTATAGCAGAGAATTGGATAACAGAAATAGAAACTATTTTCCGCCACATGAACATCCCAGAAGAACAGAAAGTAAATTGTGTCACCCTCATGTTAAGAGGCGATGAAAAGTTCTGGTGGGAATCCACACAAAGAACAATCAAAGTTTCAGTCTCATGGTAGCAATTCAATTAGGCTTTTTACAACAAGTATTTCCCTTTGACAGTGAGATATCAAAAGGAAGTGGAATTTCTTAATCTTCATCAAGAGAACATGTCAGTGGCAGAGTATGAACGAAAATTTGATCGCTTGTCCCACTTTGTCCCTCAACTAGTGGATACAGAAGTGAAGAAGGTGGAAAGGTTTATTTGGGGATTAAGAGAAGGCATTCGAGGCATTGTTACTGCTTTCCGACACAAAGAGTATGCTCTTGCCCTTGAGTCGGCCTTACTCATGGAAGTAGATCTTGATTTCAAAACCTCAACTTCTGAACGAGGATTCATGCCAAATCAAAAAAGGAAATTCATCCAACAAAGCTTCCAACGTTCACAACGGCAAGCAAAAATTTTCCAAAGCACTCAGGG
>NC_052357.1:33921978-33925758 GCF_009727055.1 Benincasa hispida
ACATTTGCTCAACCATGGGGCTTGGGCATATTTAGCAAGTGTAGTGGATTTACGAAACCAAAAGGATGAAATTAAGGCCATTCCTGTAATAAGAGAATTTGAAGATGTATTCCTAGAAAAACTACCAGGTTTACCACCTAGTCGAGAAATAGAATTTTATATAGATCTAATTCCCGAAGCTGAACCAATATCTAAAGCACCATATAGAATGGCACCTACGGAATTAAAAGAACTCAAAATACAATTACAAAAATTGTTAGATAAGGGATTTATACGCCCTAGCGTGTCTCTATGGAGAGCGCCTGTCTTATTTGTTAAGAAAAAGGATGGATCAATGCGTTTATGTATAGATTATTGGGAGTTGAATAAGTTGACAATAAAGAATAAGTACCCACTCCCACGTATTGATGACCTATTTGACCAATTACAAGAAGCCTCAGTATTCTCCAAAATAGACTTATGATCTGGATATCATCAACTATGAATCAAGGAGTCTGATATACCCAAGACAACTTTCCAAACAAGATATGGGCATTATGAATTCGTTGTGATGCCCTTTGGATTAACGAATTCCCCAGCAGCCTTCATAGACTTGATGAATAGAATTTTTAAGGACTATCTTGATAACTTCGTGATCGTATTTATAGATGATATTTTGGTCTATTCCAAGTCTGAGGCAGTACATGAAAAACATCTTAGGGACGTCCTTTCTATATTAAGAAATGAAAAGTTGTATGCCAAATTCTCCAAGTGTGAGTTTTGGACGCGACAAGTTGCCTACCTAGGGCATATTGTAAAGCAAGAAGGAATCTCAGTGGATTTTGCTAAGATTGAAACAGTTAGCAAGTGGCCTCGCCCAACAACAGTCAGTGAAGTACGAAGCTTCCTTGGATTAGCAGGATATTATAGACGATTTGTGAAGAATTTCTCAAGTATAGCATTACCCTTAACTAACCTCACCAAGAAGAATAATCCTTTTGTCTGGAATCAAGCATGTCAGCAAAGTTTCCAAGAACTAAAAGAAAAGTTGCCTACCTAGGGCAAGTTGTAAAGCAAGAAGGGATCTCAATGGATCCTGCTAAGATTGAAACAGTTAGCAAGTGGCCTCGCCCAACAACAGTCAGCGAAGTGCGAAGCTTCCTTAGATTAGCAGGATATTATAAACGATTTGTGAAGAATTTCTCAAGTATAGCATTACCCTTAACCAACCTTACCAAGAATAATAATCCTTTTGTCTGGAATCAAGCATGTGAGTAAAGCTTCCAGGAACTAAAAGAAAAGTTGACCACAACCCCTATTCTCACTATACCTGACAAATCAGGGGGTTTAACTGTGTACAGTGACGCATCGAAGAAGGGGCTTGGTTGTGTATTGATGCAACACGGAAAGGTAATAGCATATGCTTCAAGACAACTAAAACCTTATGAACAAAACTATCATGTTCATGACTTGGAGTTAGCTGCCGTAGTCTTTGCCTTAAAGATATGGAGACATTACTTATATGGGGAAAAGATCCAAATTTATACAGATCATCAAAAACGCGCTCTCAAGCTCACATTCAATCTTACCCACGACACGCATTTCCAATATGGAGGCAAGAATGATGTTACGAAACTTCCTCAAAGCATTATGATGTGAGATCCTCTATCATCCAGGAAAGCTACATCATTGTTGCTCCCGCTGCTCCTTCCGCAAAGCTCAGCTCATCACAGCAGCCCATCACACGTAACTTACACAACCATCGCCGAGCCTCGCCACCTTGACGCGAGACACCTCGAGACCATCATCACTACTAACGCCACAACTTCCAAACTCCGCAACTCAGCACACAATTCAATCTGTAAGACCTCGCCATTAAGGCAAACGGATATCGCATGCACACAAATGATAACACTCCCCTAAACAACCCACCGGCTAGTCAGAGAATCGCGCAGCACCACAGCCTCTTTCTACAGCCCCTGACTCTGCACCACCTTCTCTACCACGTGGACGCTTATCGTGTACGCCAGACTGATCGCAGAAACACAGAAGACCTACTGAAGAAAGCTCATGAATCATGCTTTTCAATACATCCTGGGAGTACCAAAATGTATCGAGACTTGAAAGCACATTACTGGTGGTGTAACATGAAAAAGGATATAGCCGACTATGTAAGTAAATGTTTGGTTTGTCAACAGGTGAAAGCTCTACGGCAACGACCATAAGGACTCTTCCAGCCTCTAAATGTTCCAGAATAGAAACGGGAGCATATTTCTATGGACTTCATCTCAAGACTCTCGAGAACTGTTAAAGGCCACAACATGATTTGGGTGATTATTGATCGACTCACCAAATCGGCCCACTTCCTACCATGCAAGACTACTCACACTATGGAAGCACTAGCTCAAATGTACTTAAAAGAAGTCATCCGATTACTTGGAGTCCTAGTATCAATTGTTTCAAATCGAGACCCTTATTTCATCTCCAAGTTCTGGAAAAGTTTGCAGAAAGCAATGGGCACACAGCTAAATTTCAGCACAGCCTTCCATCCACAAACTGATGGCCAAACAGAACGAGTTAATCAAATCCTAGAAGACATGTTTAGGGCATATGCTTTGGATTTTACTAGAGCATGGGATTCGTAGATACACCTTATAGAATTTGCTTATAATAATAGTTATCGGGCGACAATTAGTATGGCTCCCTAAGCCTTATACGGAAAGAAATGCAGATCTTCTGTACACTGGGATGAAGTTAGGGAGCGAACACTAGTAGGGCCTAAATTGGTGCAGCAAACATCAGAGTCAATTAAGCTAATTCGGGAAAGAATGCGAACAACTCAAAGAAGACAAAAGAGTTATGCTGATAACCGTCGAAAAGAGTTGGAATTCAAGGTAGGAGATCACGTATTTCTAAAGGTAGCACCAATGAAAGACATTATGCGTTTCGGACGAAGATCTGCCACTAGGATCCAAATTGCATAACAGGCCTTTGTACGTCTTTGGATACATTCGAGAACAGAGAGTAGCTCGAATCCTCATCGATAACGGATCTGCCGTCAATATAATGCCTAAGACGACTATGAAATAGTTGGGCATACTCATGGAAGAGCTATCGAACAACAAATTAGTAATTCAGGGTTTAAATCAAGGCAGCCAAAGGGCAATAGGCATGATATGTTTGGAGCTCTTCATTGGCGATCTGAAGGCTGACGCGCTATTTCATGTGATAGACTTAAGGAACACTTACAAGCTGTTATTGGGACGCCCTTGGATTCATGGGAATGGTGTGATTACATCGACACTACATCAGTGTTTCAATTTTTACCAAGATGGGATTAAGAAGGTTGAAGCAGATTCTAATCTGTTTTTCGAGGCCGAGCCTCACTTCCCAGATGCAAAGTTTTACCTAAAGGGCGAGAATTTCAGTGAGACTATGCCAACAGAGAACTTGCTGGCTAAGGAAGTAGGTGGATCCCGGTCGAGGTTGTCAATAGACACAGAGAAAGTGGCGGGTAGCAAGGTACAAGCCTCCAGCCCAAAAGAGAGTAGGACATCCCTCGACGTTGGAGAAACACCTGTGGTAGGGGGCAAAAAAGCCTTAAAACCTCCAATTCTGCGCTATGTCCCTTTGTCGAGACGGAAAAAGTGTGATTCAGCTTTTACAGAATGCTAAAAAAAGTTTATAGATCGACGACATAAAATTCTAAAGGAGAGTTTTGTCACACCCCTCACGCCGATAACGAAGTAGAAAGTCCACAAGCCAAAGGCGAAAGTGACGGGGTTAAAGCTGCCTGAGAGG
>NC_052357.1:33926551-33934540 GCF_009727055.1 Benincasa hispida
GATGGAGAAATCCGTAGTACCATCCCCTCACGCATGAAGAGAAAGTGCTTCATTACTCTAAACACAAGTGAGGGCATGCTCAAAGTAAAGAGACGCGACATCATTTTCACCAATCCTCATAATGAAAATTTAGAGCAGGAAGAAGGCGACACTTTGTGCCACCACATCACTATCATCGAAGAATCCAAAGAAGGTATGACCGAAGAGGAAGTGGAGGACGCTCTGCAAGGTCTAGAGGACGGTGGTCAATCCATGGTGGATGAGCTAAAATAGGTGAATATGGGCACCATAGAAGAACCACGTCCACTTTCATTAGTGTGTCCCTCTCGGAAAGGGAAGAGGACAAATACATGAGTTTGCTTACCGAATATAGGGATGTTTTCGCCTGGTCGTACAAAGAGATACTGGGACTAGATCCAAAAGTAGCATTGCACCATCTCGTGATCAAACGGGGTGTCGACCCATTAAGCAGGCTCAACGACGCTTTTGGCCAGAACTTATCCCCCAGATTGAGGTTGAGGTCAATAAGCTTATCGAGGCTAGGTTCATTCGAAAAAATAATCCCCCAACATGGATAGCCAACATTATCTGTAACAACCCAAATTTGTACGCATACACTACAGGAAATTAAATGTCAAATGTTAAGCAGGATAAATTTTATTTAAGGGGGTGGTAAATGTAATACCCCAACCCTAATTTAGAAAGCAGGAAAACAAATAAAATATATAATTAAGAATGAAAAATATATAAATTTAAGAGGAAAATCGGGTGGAAATTTAGAATTAGAAAAAAAAAACAAGAAATTTATTAATTATCCAAAAATAATGAATAAGGGGGCAGAATCAGGAGGGATTAATTAGAAGTTGAATGCTAGCTAATTCGAGAGACAAAGAGCAGTAGATAACTTTCTGTTTCGGCACTGCTCATTGGAAGAATTGGAGGTGAATTAATTGCCCATATACGGTTAAAATTTGAAAAAGTTAAAAAGGGGAAGCGGAATCCATGTGTCACAAGCAGTGAAGGCAACCCATGCGTGAAAAACTAGCGAGATTGGTGGAGAGAAACCTGGAGAGAGTGAGATTGAAAAGAAATATTGGAGAGAGAAAATTGGGAGAGAGAAAAGTTGGAGAGAAAAGATGGAGAGAAAGAAGGAGAGAGCCACATTGGCGAGATTGGAGAGAAAACTGGTAGAGAGCAAAGTTGGAGAGAAAAGATGGAGAGAAAGAAAGAGAGAGCCACACTGGCGAGATTGAAGAGAAATATTGGAGAGAAAACTGGGAGAGAGCAAAGTTGGAGAGAAAAGATGGAGAGAAAGAAGAAGAGAGCCACTCTGATGAGATTGGAGAGAAAATTTGAGAGAGCGAGAGTGGAAAGAGCGAGATTCTCAGTGAGAAAGTGGGAGAGAGCGAGAGCCACGAGAGTAAAACCAGCGAGAAAGCTAGAGAGAGCGAGAGCCACGAGAGCCAAACCAACGAGAAAGCTAGAGAGACCAAGATTTGGACAGAAGCGTGGATTATGCGTTAAATTTGGCCACAATCTTATAGATTATACATGGAGAACCTTAAAATTGAATACAAACAAAGGTTGATGACGTGAGGGCAAATGTTAGCCAAAATTAGGTTTCTTATTAAGAGAAATTCTTAAACCTAAGTAATTTTAAAGAAGCCATTTGTAGGATGAGTTGTCACACAGAGAAGAGCTGGAAACGGCTATAAATAGAAGGCTTTGGGCTAGAAGTTAAACTCATTCTGAAACAAAACTCAGTAGTAAAAATCGTGTGGAAAGGGTGAAGTAATTTTGTTAGTTAGAAGAAGGAAACGCGAGGGAAGTGCTGCCCAAATTTCTTTTTAGTTTAAGAGGGAAAGCTCTACTGATTAAACCATAAGGAATAATAAGGAATAACTAGGATTGCAATCAAGGTAAGTCGTTTATCTCACCCTCTCTTTAAGTGTTTCATGGTAATGTACCTTTAATATGTTGCATAATTATGTTATTGTTATGTTGCATTACATGTTTAAAATACGTTTATCGACAAGGGACCCCATGCATTATGTTTGTTCACAACGATGAAATAAGATTGAATTTTAATTAGATAAAGGTTATGCTTCTAGGGCTAGCAGGGCATGTATGGTTGCACCCTTCTAGACCCAATTCTATGTCAAGTTTATGCTAGGGACTAACAGGGTATGTATGGTTGCACCCCTCTAGTCCAATCTTACGTTTATGCTAATGGTTGATGTTGGATGCGACTCTGGCCCTACTGACTGCATAACCCGCTAATCATCAGATGGGTTAGTTTCCGCTTAAGTCCTCATCTTCCTACCAGGGCGGAGAAATTTACATTAGAAGCATAACCGACCACCACATGTTATTATATGTTTTCGGTCCCAATCATATGTTTTTAGGACATGTTGCATGTGATTATGCATTTGGTCACTACCCTATGTGAGAACTACTTACTGGGTATATTATATACTCATCTTATTTTACAGACTTTGTAGGTAAGGACACATCGTTGGTGGCAGAACTGGACGTCGCTCAAATGGCCAACCATCAAGCTCACTATTATAGGCATATGCATTTTTGTATCACTACGCTAATGTTTTATGGATCTTGGTGTTTTGTAAAATAAACTTTTTATATAGTTTTCTACCTAATTAATAAAATCTTAGATATGTTCTTTTGAGATTTTTACTAAAACTCATCTCATGATAGAAAAGTCTAAGTATGCATGTCGTAGCGGTCAGACCATAATATGTAAGGATCCGGTCATTACATTGTCCCGGTTAGAAAAAAGAATGGACAACTTCGTGTTTGCGTAGACTTTTGCGACCTAAACAACGCATGCCCAAAAGACGATTTTCCATTGCCCATCACAGAGATCATGGTCGATGCGACAACAGGACATGAGGCCTTATCCTTCATGGACGGATCTTTCGGGTATAACAGATATGAATGGCCCTCGCAGATGAGGAAATGACGGCATTTCGAACCCCAAAAAGAATAAATTGCTACAAGGTAATGCCTTTCGGGTTGAAGAACACCGACGCTACTTATCAACGTGCCATGCAGAAGGTGTTTGACGATATGTTGCACAAACATGTGGAGTGCTATATGGATGACCTTGTGGTCAAGACCAAGCGACACTAGGACCATGTGAAAGATCTAAGAACCGTGTTTGATCGACTGCAAAAGTACAGGTAAAGATGAACCCCCTCAAATGCGCGTTCGGCATAACTTCAGGAAAGTTTCTGGGCTTTTTTGTGAGACATCGAGGGATAGAGATAGACTAATCCATGATTGATGCCATCCAGAAGATGCCAAGACCAAGGAATCTACATAAGTTGAGAAGTTTGCAGGGACATCTGGCTACATCCGAAGGTTTATTTCTAACATGGAAAGACGGTGTCAACCCTTTCAAAGACTGATGAGAAAGGGAGAGAAATTTGAATGGGATGAGGTCTGCCAAAATGATTTCGATAGCATAAAGAGGTACCCGATCAGCCCTCCTGTCTTAGGAGCCCCAGTAGCGGGCAAGCCATTGATACTGTACATTGTAGCGCAAGAGAGATCATTGGGGGCACTACAGGCACAAGAAAGAGAAAAGGTAAAAGAATGTGCTCTCTATTACTTGAGTAGGACCTTGAATGGAGCCGAGATCAATTATTCCCCTATAGAGAAGATATGCCTTGCTCTTTTCTTCACCATAGGTAAGATGAGGCACTACATGCAGGCCTTCACGGTCCACTTAATTGTGAAAGTTGATCCCATTAAGTACGTCTTGTCTAGGCCGATCATCTCGGGACATTTAGCCAAGTGGGAAGTCATGCTTTAACAGTACGACATTGTTTATGTACTGCAAAGGGCAGTTAAAGAGTAGGCATTGGCCGACTTCCTGGCAGATCACCCAGTTCCGTCGGATTGAGAGTTAAGTGAAGACTTGCCTGATGACGAAGTTCTTCACAGAAACCTCAGGGTTGTGGGTCATGTTCTTCGACGGTGCGGCACGGAAAAGTGGTGAAGGGGCAGGTATCGTTCTCATTTTGCCAGAAAAGCACATGTTGCCTTATAGCTTCGCATTTGCCGAGTTATGCTCAAACAATGTGGCTGAATACCAAGCCTTGATAATTGGTCTCCAAATGGCCTTAGAGATTGGAGTAGCTTGTATAGAGATCTTCGATGACTCAAAGTTGATAATCAATCAACTCATATGCCAGTACGAGGTGAAGCATGACTCGCCAGTTCATGGAAAAGTTCGAAAGCGTGACATTGGAATATGTCCTGAGGACAGAGAATAAGAAAGCGGATGCCTTGGCAAACCTAGCCATTGCCTTGATGATCCTGGATAATGTGCCCCTTAATATATCGTTTTGGTGGAGATGGGTTGTACCTCCAATCGAAACTGCATAAGGGGAAACAAATGTGATATCAGTCTACCTAACTGACGAGGAAGACTAGTGGCAGCTCATCATAGATTACCTTGAGCATGGAACGCTCCCAGATGACCCCCATTGTAAAATCGAGGTTCGAAGGAGGACCGCACAATTCATTTACTACAAAGGGGTCCTATACCGTCGATCCCTTGAAGGACTTTTCCTTCGATGCCTCAGTAAAGAAGAGTCAATAAAGGCTTTGGAGGAAGCACACTCAGGCGTATGCGGCGTGCATCAAGCTGGACCAAAGCTACAATTCCAGCTGAAAAATTTGGGTTACTATTGGTCGAGAATGATCCAGGACTCGATGGATTATGCAAAGAACTGTGAAGCCTGTCAATATCACGCAAATTTCATTCATCAACCGCCCGAGCCTCTGCATCTAACCATAGCCTCGTGGTCTTTCGAAGCATGAGGGCTTGATCTGGTTGGTGTTATAACACCTAAGTCGTCAACAGGGCACTTCTACATCCTCGCAGCCACTGACTACTTTTCAAGATGGGCTGAGGCTGACGCTCTAAAGGAAGCTAAGAAAGAAAACGTGGTGGATTTTATTTGCACTCATATCATTTATCGGTACGGTATTCCCCATCAGATTGTGAAAGATAACGGGAGACAATTCTCCAACAGTTTGATGGACATGTTGTGTGAAAAATTCAAATTCAAGCAGTACAAGTCATCCATATATAACGCTGCCGTAAATGGGTTGGCTGAGGCATTTAACAAGACATTGTGCAACCTGTTAAAGAAAATTGTTTCCAAGTCGAAGAGAGATTGGCAGGAGAAGATCGGTAAAGCGTTTTGGGCTTATCACACCCCTCACCATACCCTTACAGAAGTCACCCTGTACTCTCTCGTTTATGGGGTAGAAGCTGTCCTTCCTTTGGAAAGAGAAATTCCATCGCTAAGAATGGCGGTGCAAGAAGCGCTGACTACAGAGGACAACGCCAAAATGCGGCTCCAAGAGTTGGAAGCAATGGATGAAAAACGATTAGAAGCTCAACAAGCGTTGAAATGTTACCAGGCGCGAATGTCTAAAGCCTTCGATAAGCATGTAAAGCCTCGGTCCTTTCAAGTCGGTGATCTAGTGCTCGTCGTAGGAAGACCAATTATCACGATAAGACACACAGGGAATAAGTTTACACCTAAATGGGATGGGCGCTACGTCATCAAAGAAGTCTACACAAATGGAGCGTACAAGATAGTTGATCAAGATGGGCTAAGAATTGGCCCAATCAACGGCAAGTTTCTTAAGAAAAGAAGGCTACAAGACGTCAGAAAACATCGCAGAGGAAATAACAAAAAAAAAAACTTTCATATAAGAGATTTGATGACGGGTAGAAATGCATGTCATCTTAGGCCTTTTATTTAAAATTATGAGGGTTGTTAAGCAGAATATACGACAATTATGTTAGGAATTCATGAAAAAATGAGTTTGCCTCGTTCAGCATCAAGAATCTCGGCTAACCCACTATTATGCATTATTATGCGTTCAATTGTCTATCTTTGTAGTTAACGCAGAAAGAGAACGCAGATGCGGAAGCTGAGCTATTGCATAGACGACCGCATGTGGATAAATTCTCCATCGCAAAGGCAAACACATACGTTCAACGCATGGGTGTTACAGTAATCGACCGCATGCGTCCATCGCATAGGAGTTGCGATCGTCAAGCGATTACGATCATCGTGTAAAAGTTGCAGTAATCAAGCGAATATGGTCATTGCAAGATTGCGACTATACGATGATAACCATAATAGAGGGATGAAAGCAAGGTTGGTGGAATGGAAGCATCAACGCATATCTCGGGAAAATCAAAAGATGATATTGACATTTCACCTACCACGCCGTTAGCAGCAGAGTATTCAGAAGAGGACCAACGCGTCGTGAATGTCAGAATCAAAGTAGGTCCATTAATGCTGTTGGTGATCCAGCTCTATAAATAGAAGCCGATGAGTAGAATTTCATTTTATCTAAGTTTCTACCCTCGGGTGGATCCTTGTGATCCAGACTAACACATAAGAAGAAAGCTTGAGAGTTCTTCATCTCCTTCATCCATTCCAAGTGACGACCGAAGCCTTCGACGGAGTTAGATCTCGAGAGAGTCAGCTCCACCACCCATCCAAGGCACCATCGACAGCCTTGACACACATCTGCTATAAGCAAGACATTGCTTCCAACTGGTCCTTTCATTTTCTCTTCTTCTCTTACATTATATTGCATTACATTTTGGATTAAGAAATTAATACATTGTGTGTTCAATGCATTTCTATATTTCCTTCGATTCCATCTCCATCTTCCTTTACTTAGCATCCTTAACTTTCATCACATCACTTAGTGAAACTGTTAGAGTATCACATACTCAGTCATGCGGCATAGTATGAAGCATGTAGCAAACCACCTGGAGGTGCACATTGCATGAGTGTGTGAGAAAACCTTATTTGCTTAATGTGAAGCTGTAGGAATGCTTATCTATAAGCGGACACAATTCTTGTCTATGAGTAAAATCAGCAACAACTAACTGCCTGGGAAGGTAAGTGGTTGGTCGCATTAAGCAATGTAAGCAAGTGTTCACTAGAGAGAGGAATAATATTACGTCAACCAGGTTTTTGCAGTTACCTTGTCTTATGTATGCGTCCATCACACCTTTAGAGTTACTCGAGAGAGAGTCTAAAGAAAGAACCTAAGACTTGAGAGAGCTAGGTTAGAATCGATGATCGGGAGAGCTAGACTAAGATCGCATAAGCAAGAATGGAGACTTAGGAATAAGTTCCATTTTCTAATACAAATCATGAGCATTTGTGGCGGGCGTGTATGACATGAATGCATTAGTTGGCGTTGGCTGGGGTTACCCTTGCGATCAAGCTAGGGTTGCGATGAAGACATCCTCACATTTTATCTATTTTTCCATGCATTTACTACGCATCAACAGTTGTTGTATCTCTACCTCTCGATAATATTCTCACCGCTTAATCTCTTAGATAGAAGTAAGAGTAGTTTGTAGCTTAATACCCTCCATCATTCTTTTATTTATCCGCCGTAAACATATTACCGCATACATTTAGTTATAAGTTCCTAAGTTCGACCTCGAATCACCTGAGATACTTATGTTTGCGTTATACTTGGCATGAGCGCAAGAAAACTTGTGACAGGAACACATGGTCATCGCATACATTCGTAAATGCATAGTTTCATTCAAACGCATGACCGCCGACGCATGAGAATCAACGCATAATTTAAGACATGCATTGTATATTGCGTTCACTAATTTTTATCATCAAGACTTAGTGCTACAATAGTCGACTCCAATAGTTAAAAAAAAAAAACTCCAAGGCCACTACCTACTGAGGTACGCCTAGTCCAATAGGACAAACAACGTCAAGTCAGGGTACCCAGTTGTAGCTCCCCCAGTTCCTACTGCATGGCTTCTAACACATGACGTAGGGCATCCAAAGCTTTGACGTCCTGGTAAAAAAGGATTGGGGTGGTCTCGATCTCATTTATCACCCCTCGCATCTCTGAGGCCTCAAGCTTATGCTGAGTCAAAAGGCCTTCACT
>NC_052357.1:33935702-33948033 GCF_009727055.1 Benincasa hispida
TCTTTTTGTGCGACCGCTGCCGCACCCTCAGTCAGGCGAAGGTGCTTCCCTCCATGGTTGATTCCTTTACCTTTGGGTAGTCTTGGTGGCTCTGGGGGAGGGATAACACTGGTCACTAACAGATGACGATTCTCTTCGAATTAGTTCCCATGCTTCGTTAACCACCAATCCTTGAATCGCGGGGTAACATGGATGTGCAGATCCAATATACGGGTTGGTAGGAATACCTGAGACAAGGGCTTGTGTCTCATACACACTCTCTAGTAATATAAAACGTTCTTCGGCATAGAGGCGGGAGGTACTCCCCCTATATCATTCGGAATGTCCTGATGGAAGCCAAATTGTCGCCCGAAGCGAAAGGGACTATACGACTCTATAATTCGGACATCCCTACACTAGGAGGATAATTAACCTGATCGCATGCTGGAAAAATAACTAGACTTTAGGAAAGGTAAGTCTCTACTATCAGTTAGGTGTTCATGGCTGCTGTTGTTGTGAATGCTTGTATGCCACTAAATACTTGCACCACTATAGATCAATTCCCGTGCCTTGTACTCGTCGAAGTAAATCGAGCCACCTTCATCAGAAAAGTGAGCCATCTTGGGACCTCGAACATCTGTAGGAACGAGGTAATGTGTGTCGAAGTAATGGGCTAGCCAACCATGCTCATAATGCATGGGGAAGTGAAATTTTATACGCCTGATGGGGTTCGAAGCCTCTGCTATCAACCCTAGACCGTGATAGATGTTGGCCAGGATCGGAACAACGAGACTATAAATAGTTCCGTGAGCCATTAAGCAAGCCATTCTAAAGACCCTAGGGCGAAGGTAACCTCCCTTCTGAGGAAATACAAAAAGGCATAGCTAGCAGGATAGAAAGGCGGCCAGATAGGTCTTGTCCTTCAACTCGTCTTCTACATTTAGCTCTGTGAATAGCATGTTCTCCCTGCTCGTCTAATCTCGAAACACGATCTGCGTACCGTCAGGATTTTGTATGGATTGGGACCGAGAGGCTTTCTTTTACTTCCGTGTAACGGGCTTGTCATACTTGCGAGCCCCCAGGAACGAAAAAGAGATCCATGAGCTAATAGACACTAAGGAATCATGCTTCATGGGAGTCAAGTGATTTTCTCTCTGCGAGCACACTATAAAAAAATACGCCTGAAAAAGGTGTTCGCACGTTTTCGGCAAGTACTTCTCTTTGTCACGATGACCATTAGCTCTTTGAGGGAAGGAATCACTTCTTCATAAAAGCTTCCTTTGATCGGAAGGCCGTCGAACAACCAGAGGTCCCATAAGGAAATTGACGCTTTGCCCGCTGTAGTATAAAGAGTGCTGGTTGAAGGGCACCAGGCTTCACAAAAAGCTCGAACTATGTCACCATTGCGATCATATGTGTACAGGGAGGCCATCACTGCGCCAAGCAAATTATTATCATGAAAGAATCGCTCATTTCGACCTACTATAACTCAAGACACTCCCAGTAACAGTCAACGAAGCCGAATTCTCCAAGGACTTTTGTCACAATGTTCCAGCGGACCTGACCCTCAATTATGCGACGTCCGAGAGTTAGCACTCGATCTGGGTTAGGGGTTTCCTCATGAATAGAAGCTGTCTCTTATACACATCTAGATGTGTATAAGACAATGTTCCAGCGGACCTGACCCTCAATTATGCGACGTCCGAGAGTTAGAACTCGATCTGGGTTAGAGGTTTCCTCATGAATAGAAGATCGCAGGATCCATGCACACTCTCCTCGGGTCAAGGTATTTCCGTTGATAATTTGGAAAGGAACATGTTGTCATTTAAACTTGGTCACTGATCAGCGAAAGGACTGGCTAAAGATTTTGCCACAGGAAGGTTGAGTCCTTCCTTCATAGGCTGACTCCGGTTTTTAAGAATCGCGAGGTGCCTCTGATCAGATGAGACGTGCTCGGTGAAATAAACCATTGTTCTACAAAAGAAAAAAAAAGGTGGGAATGAGCTTCAACCATAGGGTTCAAAAAACAAAGAAAAATAAATCAAATTATCCCTAGGGCAATTGGGATGCTCCTATGATGTTCAGGATCCACGAACGGTGCCACAAAACAAACCTTTTCAGGATCCTCCCTTGGGTGATAGCATGGAAGAGCTATAAGCCTTGGCGGGGCTCCTCCCACGACGATCAGGATATACAAACGGTGCTACAAGGTAGACCTTATCGGGATCCTCCCTAGGGTGATAGGATATGCGAACGGAGCTACAAGGTAGACCTTATCGAGATCCTCCCTAGGGTGATAGCATAGGAGTGCTGTAAGCCTTGGCGGGTCCTCTCCCACGACGATCAGGATATGCGAATGGTGCTATAAGGTAGACCTTATCGGGATCTTCCCTAGGGTGATAACATGGGAGAGCTGTAAGCCTTGGCGGGACCCTTCCCATGACGATCAGAATATGCGAACGGTGCTACAAGGTAGATCTTATCAGGATCCTCCCTAGGGTGATAGCATGGGAAAGCTATAAGCCTTAGCGGAGGGGCCCTCCCAAGACGATTAGGATATGCGAACGGTGCTACAAGGTAGACTTTTTTGGGATCCTCCTGAGGGTGATAGCATGGGAGAGCTATAAGCCTTGGCGGGGCCCCTCCCACGACGATTAGGATATGCGAACGGTGCTACAAGGTAGACTTTTTTGGGATCCTCTCGAGGGTGATAGCATGGGAAAGCTGTAAACCTTGGCGGGGCCCCTCCTACGATGATTAGGATATGCGAACGGTGCTACAAGGTAGACTTTTTCGGGATCCTCCCAAGGGTGATAACATGGGAGAGCTGTAAGCCTTGGCGGGGCCCCTCCCACGACGATCAGGATACGGTGCAGAAGGTAGACCTTTTCGGGATTCTCCCTAGGGTGATAGCATGGCAGGATGAACGAACGACACTGCAAGGTAGTCAGGGAGCGAATGAGGGGGTCGTAAGCCTTTGCAGGTCCCTCATGACGATCAGGAAGCACAAATAGGCATACAGTAGATAGACCATACCAAGGTCATCCTTATGTGCACCAAAGATTCGATCACGCGGCCGGACATTTCTACAACAAAAAGATAGAGAAAAAAATTGTTGTTATAAAACCAAGCTTATGAGAGGAGAAATCCACCCTTCGAGATTATTGACGGGTCGGCTAGCCAAGAAAAAAAGGCGGTTGTACAAAAGAGTAAGGGGGACAAGTTAATAAACTTATGCAAAAAAAGTAAGAGGGCAAGTAAAAAAGAGAGAGAAAGAAAGAGAAAAAGAAAAAGAAATAAAAAAGAGGGGAAAGAAAATAAATAATGAAAAAAAAAAGGAAAAGAAAGAAGAAAAAAATGGAATTTTCTTAAAAAAAAAAAGAGAAAAAGAAAGAGAAAAAGAAAAAGAAAGAAAAAAAAAGAGGGGAAATAAAATTTAAAAATAAATAATGAAAAAGAAAGAAGAAGAAAGAAGAAGAAGAAAAAAAGAGAAAAAAAAAGAAGAAAACAAAAAAAAAGAAACGGAGGGGCGTCGGAACCCTAGGGCGCGCCCCCTTCGGCCGTCGGAGTACGTGAGCGGCGAGCGGCGGTAGCGCAAGCGACAACAGTGGTGAGTAGCGACGATGGTGAGCCCTAGCGAGCCTCGGACGTCGAATAGGTGCAGCCTTCTCCGATTCCCTCAACGGATGAGCAAACGGTGGCCTTCAACGATCAGATGGCAGGCACGGCTTCGGAAAGACAGCGGGCGAGCGGGCGTGGCCTCTGGGATTCGAACGGCACGGCGCGACTTATCGGCAAGACGTGGCGGCATCCACTCAAACTTGATAGATGCGCGCAATTCGGGTGAAGACGCAAGGAAGAAGGCGAGACGTACGCGTCTATACGTAGCACCTACGTATGCCCGGCTACCTGGTCGGACGATTGTGCCAATGATGTGTATGCGTTGAAGAACTGGGGCTACCGCACGCGGATCATCTCGGCTTCTTGATGGCGGCTCGGCGCCTCGAAGTAAAAAAAAAAAAAAGGAAGTTTTTTTTTCCTACCTTTGATTGCCAAAAGGGCTTTGAGTCTAGGGACTCCACTTAATCCAGAATCCAATCTGGAAATCTTAGATTTTGTTAAATTTAGATTTTATCGGTTAAATCTAGATTCTATTAATTAAAAAATGATAATAAAATAATAAAAAAATTTACCACTCAAATCTTATCTTTGATTCTTTCTCCGTCCCTCATTTTCTACAATTTTTGGCCATGCACCGAACCTTTTGTTAATTGCATTTTTAGCCCCAAATTACATTAAATTAGGGGTGAATCCTTTATTTTTGAATTTCAGATCTCTGAGTTTATCCCAAAATCAAATTAAAGTGGGACAAAGCTCAATTTTTTTTTTTTGTAAATTCGGCTATATCTCAAATTTGATACCAAACTCAAGTTAGACTTATGTACTAAATTCATAGTACATCAATTGAGGTCAAATTGAAAAATAAATGTATTTGGATTTTGATCCAATTTTATATTTTTCGAGATTCATCCACCCATATATATGCATAAATCTCGAAAGGGGGTATTTGTTGAATGAGGAATTTTGGACCAGCCACGTCATTTACTAAATTAATGAAGAAACTCTAAATCATTAAATTTGGGTACAATTAGAAGTTAACGTTTGTCCCAAATTGAATTGAACACAAATTTCGTGTAACGACCCAGATTTGTACGCATACAATAAATTAAATATCAAATATTAAGCAGGACGAAATTTTGTTTAAAGGGGTGGTAAATGTAATACCCTAACCCTAATTTAGAAAGCAGGAAAAAAAATAAAATATATAATTAAGAATGAAAAATATATAAATTTAATAGGAAAATCGGGTGAAATTTTAGAAGGGGAAAAATAGGAAATTTATTCATTATCCAAAAATAATGAATAAGGGAGAAAAATCAAGGAGGATTAATTAGAAGTTGGACGCTAGCTAATTCAGGAGACAACAGGCAGTAGATAACTTTTTGTTTGGGCACTGCTCATTGGAAGAATTGGAGGTGAATTAATTGCCCATATACTCCTAAAATTTGAAAGAGTTTAAAAAGAGGAGTGAAGGCAACCACGCGTGAAAACTAGCGAGATTGGAGAGAAAATTGGAGAGAGCGAGAGTAAAGAGAGCGAGATTTTCAGTGAGACAATGGGAGAGAATGGGAGTGGGAGCGAGCACGAAAGCGAGAGCGGGAGCGGGAGCGAGAGCAAGACCAGCGAGAACGAGAGCGAGAGTCACGAGAGCCAAACCAACGAGAAAGCTGAAGAGAGCGAGATTCTAAGAACAAAGAGAGCGAGATTTGGATAGAAGCATGGATTATGCGTTGAATTTGGCCACGATCTTATAGATTATACATGAAAAAATCCTAAAATTGAATACAAACAAAGAATGATGACGTAAGGGCAAACGTTAGCCAAGATTAGGTGTCTTATTGAGAGGAATCCTTAAACCCGAAGTAATTTTAAAGAAGCCACCTGTGGAATGATTTGTCACACTAAGAAGAGCTGAAAACTACTATAAATAGGACCCTTTGCCTGAAGATTTAACCCATTCTCAAAACAAATCTCAGTAACAAAGAATCGTGTGAAAAAGTAAGTGTGAGTGAGGATGTTCTGTGAGGCTAAAAGAGAAAAGCTCGGGTAAGGTGCTGCCCAAATTCTGCCCAAATTCCCTTCTAGTTTAAAAAGGGAAAGCTCTACTGATCAAATCATAAAGAATAATAAGGAATAACTAGATCACTGTAAGTAGTTTATCTCACCCTCTCTTTAAATGTTCTATGGTAGTGTATCTTTATTATGTTGCATGATTATGTTAATTGTTATATTGCATTACATGTTTAGTACACGTTTCTCTACAAGGGACCCCATGCATTATGTTTGTTCATGATTACGTTAAAATCAAGTTTTAATTACGTGTAAGTTATGCTTTCAGTCTAATCTTACGTTTATGTTAATGGTTGATGTTGGATGCGACTCTGGCCCTACTAACTGCATGACCCGCTAATTATCAGATGGGTTAGTTTCCGCTTAAGTCCTCATTTTCTTATTAGGACGGAGAAATTCATGCTTCTAGGGCTGGCAGGGCATGTATGGTTGCATCCCTCCAGACCTAATCTTACGTTATGTTTACGCTAGGGACTAGCAGGGTATGTATGGTTGCACCCCTCTAGTCCAATATTACGTTTATGCTAATGGTTGATGTTGGATGCGACTTTGGCCCTACTGACTGCATGACCCGCTAATCATCAGATGGGTTAGTTTTCGCTTAGGTCCTCATCTTTCTATCAGGGCAGAGGGATTTATGTTGGAATCATAACCGACCACTACATGTTATTATACGTTTTCGGTCCCAACCATATGTTTTCATGACATGTTGCTTGTGATTGTGCATTTGGTCACTACCCTACGTGAGAACTACTTACTGGGTATATTATATACTCATCCTATATTTTTACAGACTTTGTAGGTAAGGACACAGCGTAGATGGCAGAATTGGACGTCGCTCAAATGGCCAACCATCAAACTCACTATTATAGGCACATGCATTTTGTACACCGCTAATGTTTTATGGATCTTGGTGTTTTGATAAATAAACTTTTTATATAGTTTTTCTATCTAATTAATAAAATTTAGATATGTTCTTTGAAATTTTCACCAAAACTCATCTCATGATAGAAAAGTCTAAGTACGCATGTCGTAGCGGTCGGATCATAATGTGTAAGGATCCGGTCGTTACATTTCGATGACGCCACGCGATTTTATCATGACCGTTAAATTATATGAGATTAATTTGACCTAATTTGATATTGTTATTTGGGGTTAAAGTCCAACTAAGCAAAAAAGTAGGCTGAATTGGACCCAAATTTCAAATCAGGCCCAAAACCAACTAATTGGGCCTAAGGGCCAGGCCCATGGACCAACCAAGCCCAAGCCCACGAAACCAACTTGAGAACTCAGAAGTTCTCTTCATTTGTGAAGGTAGATTTTTCTACATTCAAAGAGCCCAGAGAGAAGCCATCAACAAGCAAACTTGTCGAGAATGTTTGGTGCTTTTTTCCTTCAAGTCAAGCATATTCACCCAACCAACTGAGAGAGAATCAGAGGATCAAGTATTAGAGATCGAACCACATCGCATCAACACCAACTCAAGTCCAACTCCACGAAACACGTTTCTCCAGAAACCTCGTGTGAACAAAATTCTCTAAGTAACATTCAATTGAATTTAAATTAATTTTGAATCATGTCAATTTTGAATTTATAATACATCTCAGTTTCAACCTTCATTTAATATTTTCATAAACGATTTTTTTTTACTTTATTTTAATTCAAATTTCTAATCGAGTTTCAATTGCATTAGTTAAATTTCCAAATTATTTTAAATTTGTTTTAATCTGAATTCACTAAATAAAATTTAATTGAATTTCAAATCATTTTAAATTCAAAATTTCTAAAAACAATAACAATTTCTATTTCAATCTAAATTCAAATTTTTCATAAATGATTTTTTTACTTGGTTTTGATTTAAAGTATTCAAATGAATTTCAATTTCATTCGAGTTTGAATTTTTTAAATAAAACTTTAATTTGATTTCACCTTGATTTATAAAATAAATTTCAATCTTCTTAAGGGCATACACCATTCATAGAGATTTAATTTACGTTTTATTTCTAAAATGTGATTTAATTCGAATGAGACATTTTCTTATAAATATCATGTTAATCCTATGATGGGATGAGGTTGTCAATAATGTCTCAAATTCTTAAGATAAATATTTTCTCCAATTAGATATTTCAAACATTAACGTGATAAATTGATGGACATTTGCCGCTCACAAAATGCAACTCAATTTTATTCTTGAAGCAAGAGTGAGCTTTAGTGAGATATTGTTCAACTTAAATTTTGACATTTAAGTATTAATTAACCATTTTCTTTTAAATTGGATTTCTAAAATAAAATATGATCTCATGCTTTTTGGTCAGGATTTCAAATAAGCCTGCCAAAATATAGACCTTTGCCTGATCATTAACCTTGGTCCACTTCTCATAAGCATCACGAACACTCCGTGATGCATTGTGTGTAAGGGTTGGAGGACATTCCTCCATGAGAACGAATTTGAGGTCATCCACTACCAAAATCGTATTCATCGTATTTTTTTTAAGTTGTATAATTTTCTCTAGTTAATTCTTTGACGCCAAGTAAAGTAACGATTGAGCTAGACATGCTGATGCAAAAACAAATTACTTATATTAGACACTTGTGCAAAAATTCATTTTTCATTTTAACCCAAACAATTTAACAAAAATTAATGAATCCCAACATCATTAAATTTTGCAATGATACATTCAGTGATTGGAATAAATGCCACCTCAGGATATACAACTGTTCCTAAAGTGAGACACTCTTAATCAAATATTATCCTAGAATAACTCCTTACTAATATAATACTTAATTACCATCCATTCGATCAATAAATCATTAACTGCCTTAATTCTTTATCATAAGTGTAACCCTTCATTTTCAACCTTATAACCCCCACTCCAACCAGTCTGCCTCAGAGAAGAACATAGTTGGTGCAATTGGTTATAGCGGTCTTATTCATTTATGAAGTTTGTAATGCTCTTCCCCATGCAAATACCTTCCTAAGGAAATGGTGCACCTAGGGAACCATAAGGTCGAGCATGAAGGAAACATTACAAACTAACAAATGAGACTGCAGCATATGTTGTCACACGTCTTCTCCCACTTACTATAAACACTTTCTTCATTCACCTTAATATTGACCGATACAAATACCTTCCAAAAGGAGGGTGCATATTTGCTCATCTACCAACAACAATTTGTTGAATGTAAGGCATTTGATCATTAGGATTCTATTCTCTATTGGCTCTCAAATTCTTGAAATAAAGTATGAACATAAGGAAAAACATTGACTTGACATCAATTTTCATCCTACTGCTAACTTTGCTTTAACGGGAGCATTACAAGATCAAACAAGGATGAAAATGGCAATTAAACAATAATCATGCAAATAATTTAAAGAGCGTAATAAGAAGTTATAAAAGAACCGTGCTAAATTTTTTTTTAAAAAAAATATTGGAGATTCGACCTCGAACTCCTAAAAAGTCGACTCATCACCTCAAGAATATGAGGAAATATTATCATTTCCTCAAATTCATCATAGGAAAATTTTTTAAAAGATTTTTTTATATATTCCCTTGAGAAAATTAGAAAGTCAACATCTTAACCTCCTCAATTTTTGTTATATGAAAGTTTTTAAAAGATTTTTTTTGGAAAAGTATTTTGATTTATATATTTAGAAAGTGTGAAAATAAACCTTTTGAAATTTTTTTTTTAAGGAAATGATTATTCACGAAATCAATTTTATTTGGTTTATTTATTTTAAATAATTGGGGAAAGAAAACCTTTTTGTTTTTTTTTTTAAGGAAAACTATGTTTTAAGGAAAAAATTATGGAATTTTCTTTTAGGTTTGTTAGTTTTTTTAAGAAAATATTTATGAATGATTTTATAAGTATTTAAAATTCATTCTTTTTAAAGGAGATAAATTCCTTTTATGATTTTTTTTCAATAATGCATATTTTCAACAAATATATTTTATTATACAAGAACAGAGAATAAAATACATATGTAAAAATGATTCTTTTTAAAACTTGGTCTAAAATAAGACATATTAACTAACCTCAAGCCTGGTCATCTCAAGACATTTTTCCAAGAATCCAAGTATCGGCATCCCAAGTATTTAGGATTCAGTCATTGGAGAAGTTTACTTTTTAGAAATTGTTGAATAAAATATTAAAAATAAATCTAAGTGCATATCATAGATAGAATATCACAATATATAAAGCATATTTAAAGAATCAAACCTAGATATTTGTAAAGAATCAAAAGATGGTAATTTTTCAAAGAATATTAAACAATAATAATATGAAAATAACATTAAAAAAACAATAACATAATCTAATAATTTAACATACAACGAATACATATATCAAATATGTACGAAACTTGAAAAAACTTAATACATACAAAAGTGTTTTATGATCCATAAATATCATATTACTCGAGAATTAAAAAAAGAAGAAAGAAAGAAAAGATGAACAAGCACATTAATGTAGACATAGACATCCTAGCATATTAATATACAAGAAAACATAAAAGAGAAAAAAACAACTTTTCACGACTTACATGGATGAGAAAATATGGAGGAGAAAAAAAAATGGGAGAGATTTGGTTTATGGAAAGAAAAGTGGAGAGAGGGAGAGAAGATCCTGAAAAAGAAAAGAAAAGCTGGAGAGAAATTTGGAGGTGGAAGGACGGTTGGAGGAGAAAAAGAAAGAGAAAGGGGGGAAAAAGAGAGAGGTAGGAGAGCTTTGGGGCTTTTGGTGAATGAATTGTGAGAAAGACAAAAACACTTTGAGAAAAAAATGAAAATAGTGCATGAGAGAAAACGTGTATGTGAGTGAGAGAGGAAAAGAAAAATGGCTAAGGTTTTTGTTTTTTTTTGGTGGTTGTATCTCCCCCAAATGACCAAAGGACACCCAATTTATAGACCATTCAAATTCCTTTCAATTAGGAAATGAATCGACCAAATTACATTCAAAATGAAAAAAAAAATAAAATTAATCATATGATTGATTTTTTTAACAAAATGTTGTGCGATTGATGATGTGATTGATTTTTTTTTTTTAAAAAAAATATGTGATTGATTTTTCCTAAAATTGATAAAAGATCTCACCATTCAAATCTTATTCTCTCCCTATAAAAAAACATTTTGTTTCATCATTTTCTAATTAAAATAGAAAAAATATTTAAATGTTAATTAATAACTATTATTATGTTGTTTTATTTTTTAAAACTAACCTCAAATTAAATAAGTAATTAAATTAGGTAGACAACAGTAGGTGGCTACACATATATTCGCATCAGTAAATTTGAAAATATAAAATAAAATCTAGATTATGAATCAAATATACTCTTAGATATCCATAATTATAGATGTTCAAAATTATAGATGTTTAACATCCTTAAATAACTATGTTTGTTGTTTAAAAGTATTTTTTAAGATATCCAAAAATACTTGGATATCTGTGTTTGTTTGGTAGGATTTCTACTCGAAAATGTGTTAAATTTAAATTATGTTCCAAAAATGCCCTAATGACTATTTATTAATTTATAATTAATTTAATATAATTTGTACTTATATAACATATTTGTTTTCAGGGAAAATATCTTTTTGGTCCCTAAATTTTTAGGAATAGGTGCATTTGGTTCCTAATGTTTCAAATTAGTCATTTTAATCCCTGAATTTTTTAAAATAGGTTTAAAAGGTCCTTCAATGGATAAATATATTAAATTTAAATACAAAATTAATTAAAAATATGATGTTGCAAGATGACTTAGAAAAAATATATATTTTTTTAATGTTTCACACGTCTCTCTCTTCTCTCTCCTCTTTTTTCTTCTCTCTTCTCTCCTCTTTCTTGTCCTCTCTTCTCCATTTACATGTCTTTTTTTTTGTTATTATTTCAATTGGAGAACATGATGAAATTTGCTCACTTCTCACTCTTCTTTCTCTCACGTGGATTAGGAACAAACAAGTTGAGAGAGAGATTCCAAATCAGAATCTAGAGAAAAAGTTTCAAAAAGAAAAGAAAAGTCTTCAAATTCTTCATCTCCCTATCTATGTCGATTGGTCATCTTCTTCGTCTAGATATCTCAACGAATTTCCTCCTCGCCAGAAAAGTTCTTGTCGCTATCACCCGCAACTCTCCATTTTTTCAACATCTAAAATCAAAGAGACAAAACTCCACAAAAAAAATAGAAGAGAAGAAAAATCCATTTGAGATTTTTGTACTTTTCTTATGTAAAATTGCATTCTTTTCTATTGATTTGTGTTTTAGAAGTCACGAAAACTACAATTTGAAGCTTTTCTTTAAGTTTTGTTGTTTGTTTTTTAATTTTGTTTTGGTCTCTATTTTTTCTTACAAAAAAAAAACCATTTTTGTCATCAAAATATTTTTATCCATATATGCTATACATTCAATTCATTTTCTTGTGAGAGAAAAAAGAGAGAGAAGTGAACAAATTTCATCAAAATGACAGACAAAGAGACATGAAGATGGAGAAAAGAGGACAAGAGAGAGGAGAGAAGAAAGAAGAGAGAAAAAGAAAGAATAGAGAGAGAAGAGATAGAACTAGGAAATATTAAAAAAATAATTTTTTTCCAGATCATCTTGTTACATCATATTTTTCATTAATTTTATATTCAAATCTAATATATTTATTAATTGAGAAATCTTTTAAACC
>NC_052357.1:33948748-33963179 GCF_009727055.1 Benincasa hispida
TTTTTTTTTTTAAAAAAAATATGTGATTGATTTTTCCTAAAATTGATAAAAGATCTCACCATTCAAATCTTATTCTCTCCCTATAAAAAAACATTTTGTTTCATCATTTTCTAATTAAAATAGAAAAAATATTTAAATGTTAATTAATAACTATTATTATGTTGTTTTATTTTTTAAAACTAACCTCAAATTAAATAAGTAATTAAATTAGGTAGACAACAGTAGGTGGCTACACATATATTCGCATCAGTAAATTTGAAAATATAAAATAAAATCTAGATTATGAATCAAATATACTCTTAGATATCCATAATTATAGATGTTCAAAATTATAGATGTTTAACATCCTTAAATAACTATGTTTGTTGTTTAAAAGTATTTTTTAAGATATCCAAAAATACTTGGATATCTGTGTTTGTTTGGTAGGATTTCTACTCGAAAATGTGTTAAATTTAAATTATGTTCCAAAAATGCCCTAATGACTATTTATTAATTTATAATTAATTTAATATAATTTGTACTTATATAACATATTTGTTTTCAGGGAAAATATCTTTTTGGTCCCTAAATTTTTAGGAATAGGTGCATTTGGTTCCTAATGTTTCAAATTAGTCATTTTAATCCCTGAATTTTTTAAAATAGGTTTAAAAGGTCCTTCAATGGATAAATATATTAAATTTAAATACAAAATTAATTAAAAATATGATGTTGCAAGATGACTTAGAAAAAATATATATTTTTTTAATGTTTCACACGTCTCTCTCTTCTCTCTCCTCTTTTTTCTTCTCTCTTCTCTCCTCTTTCTTGTCCTCTCTTCTCCATTTACATGTCTTTTTTTTTGTTATTATTTCAATTGGAGAACATGATGAAATTTGCTCACTTCTCACTCTTCTTTCTCTCACGTGGATTAGGAACAAACAAGTTGAGAGAGAGATTCCAAATCAGAATCTAGAGAAAAAGTTTCAAAAAGAAAAGAAAAGTCTTCAAATTCTTCATCTCCCTATCTATGTCGATTGGTCATCTTCTTCGTCTAGATATCTCAACGAATTTCCTCCTCGCCAGAAAAGTTCTTGTCGCTATCACCCGCAACTCTCCATTTTTTCAACATCTAAAATCAAAGAGACAAAACTCCACAAAAAAAATAGAAGAGAAGAAAAATCCATTTGAGATTTTTGTACTTTTCTTATGTAAAATTGCATTCTTTTCTATTGATTTGTGTTTTAGAAGTCACGAAAACTACAATTTGAAGCTTTTCTTTAAGTTTTGTTGTTTGTTTTTTAATTTTGTTTTGGTCTCTATTTTTTCTTACAAAAAAAAAACCATTTTTGTCATCAAAATATTTTTATCCATATATGCTATACATTCAATTCATTTTCTTGTGAGAGAAAAAAGAGAGAGAAGTGAACAAATTTCATCAAAATGACAGACAAAGAGACATGAAGATGGAGAAAAGAGGACAAGAGAGAGGAGAGAAGAAAGAAGAGAGAAAAAGAAAGAATAGAGAGAGAAGAGATAGAACTAGGAAATATTAAAAAAATAATTTTTTTCCAGATCATCTTGTTACATCATATTTTTCATTAATTTTATATTCAAATCTAATATATTTATTAATTGAGAGATCTTTTAAACCTATTCTTAAAAACTTAGGGACTAAAATGGCTAAGTTGAAACATTAGGGACCAAAAACACCTGTTTCTAAAAACTAAGAGATCAAAAAGGTATTTCTTCCCTTGTTTTTATTATTTTGGATTTCTTTTAAAATTAACATAGTTTTATTGTTTTATTTGTTATTTATCTCAACAAAATAATATATATTAATTTAAGATTTTTTATAAAATAAATATTAATTTGAATTTGAATTTATTATCTTTCTAAAAAAACTAAAGATAAAAATACATAGTTCACGATATTTATACTAATTATAAAAAGAAAATAAAGAAGAGTGATATATATATATATATATATATAATATGAAAGAAAAGAAGGGTTAAAGCAAGATGTCCTCAATATGGGAATCTAGAAAACCCATGTTTTCATAGGGCATCCGAAACTCCCGAGATGCCCTCTATATATGCATCCTGGAATA
The DNA here is from genome assembly GCF_009727055.1 of Benincasa hispida. Lineage (NCBI taxonomy): Eukaryota > Viridiplantae > Streptophyta > Magnoliopsida > Cucurbitales > Cucurbitaceae > Benincasa > Benincasa hispida. The sequence continues at coordinate 33,950,835 of NC_052357.1, forward strand.
TCCAAAAATCTCCAGATGCCAATGCATCTTACATTAATACAAATTAAACGTGGTAATCTGGATGCCCACTCTTAGATTCCCACAAAACAAACGACCCCTTAAAGAATAGTGTTATGGCAACCACCATTGTGCTTGAACTTTCAAGCTTATGTTTGATGATAGGTACTTGAACTTTTAATTTTGTGTTTAATAAATTTCTAAAGTTTAAAATTGTTTGATAAGTCATGAAGGGTCCTTTTGTAAACCCTGAGCCCTAATTTCTCTACTTGTGTATGTTCCCTACTGAGACCATTATGGTGAGTAGGTTAAGGTAAGAATTAATGTTTAATTGTAGGTAAAAGGGTAAGAAGTTAAAATAAATGTTTTAAGTTTGAATGCTTGACTCTTGGGTGAAGCTAGAAAAATTGGTTGAGTGTAACCCATGCATTGGAAGCTAGAAAATTGGGTAAGTGTTTGCCTATGCATTTGCTTTACTCATTTGAGAGGTTAGTTGGGAATTTAAGGGAGTGGCCAAGAGAAGAAAAGTTATGTGTGGACAAGGCATGTGGCAATCAAGTTTTGAGAGGTTAGCATGCATGCGGCAGCATCAAGTGTGCGCGAGCGTGGGCGCTAGGCATTGGAGTGGCGCTCGCGGACGATCTTGTAGCTACGTGCAGTTCTAAGCAATGCGCTAGACGATCGTGTAGCTACGTGCGACGCTAAACGATGCAAAGTGATGTGTTGGACGATAGCGCTACACGATAGACGATGGCACTACACGATCAGCATAAGCGCTAGATGATGACGTTAGACGATAGCACTACACGATGGGCGTGAGCGCTAGACGATGGGCATGATGCACTAGACGATGGTTGTAACAACCCAAATATGTATATAAATATTATGGAAAATTATAAGTTTTAATTTTAAAATTAATTCTAAGACTAGTTGGAGAAGACCAATTTTAAATTTCATACGTTAAGATTAAAAGTGGTACATAAATAATAAAGAGAACACACAACATTAGTTTGGTAATTAAACAAATAACAAAGTAATAAAATTTCTAAGAAATAAAATCATGATGATATGGAATGATTTTTAAGTAGAAAAATCTAGTAAGTTTAAGAACAAAATAAATAGATAAAATAACTAAGAACATTTGAGAAATATCTAGATAAGTTAAAATAATAATAAATAATAAAAGTTGAATTGAGTTGGTTAGAAAAGAGATAGAAAAAAAACAAAACAAAAAAAAAACAACAAGTAATAAAGTCGGTTAATAAGTGAGAAAAAAATAAATAAATAAAGAAGAAAGATATGTAAGTCGGTTAAAAAAATAATAACAATAATAATAAAATGAAAGACGATGGGGAGATGGCTATAAATAGGGTTGGTGTGTTGTTTTGCAACAAGAAAATGGAAGGATCAAAATCCTTTTGAAGCATTTCTTGAATTTTGGGATTCATACAAGCTTCCTTACTTTTGAGGTTTTGTTTCTTTCTCTTAAGATCTTTTAGGCACTTAGTTGAGTATCAAGATTAAACTCAACATAATTTAAAACTACAGTCAACATATGAAAGTGACCTTAGTAATTGAAAGGTTGATATTAAACTTTCATATTCTTTACCTAGTAAAATTTGAAGTTTCACTAAAATTACTACTATTATTAAAATTCTTATTGTTGGTATTACTATTGTTATTAACAATATTAATTTAATTATAGTATTATTGATTTTCAATTTTGTTAATATTAAACCTGTCTCTTATACACATCTAGATGTGTATAAGAGACAGGTTATTATCATTTCACTATTACTGCTATTATTACTATTATTGTTGTTATTAGTATTATTCTTATTATTTCTATTATTATTGTTGTTATTATTATTATTCTGGTATTATTATTATTACTCTTATTATTATTACTAATACTAATATTATTATTAATATTATTATTGCTATTATTATTATTATTATTATTATTATTATTATTATTAGTATACAACTACTAGTACTACTACTATTATTATTATTATTATTGTCATTATCACTATTCTTGTTGTTATTATTATTATTATTATATAATACTATTACAATTTTTATTATATTAATAATTTTATTATTATTTTTATCATCATCATCATCATTAAATAATTCAACATAATTACATTAATACTATCAATATTTAACAATCATAATTTTGTAAATAAATAAGTTATGTTCATCAAATTCCTTAATCAAATAGTCTTAAAACTAGATTTAATCATAAATGTTCTTTATAAAATCTATAGGACCAAATCAGAAGGAATAATTAGGAGCGCAGTCGAGGTAAGTAGTTTATCTCACCCTCTCTTTAAGTGCTTATGGTAGTGTACCTTTGTTATGTTGCATTATTATTATTGTTATGTTGCATTACATGTTTAAAACATGTTTCTCGACAAGGGACCCTATGCATTATGTTTGTTCATGATTATATTAATATCAAGTTTTAATTAGGTATAGGTTATGCTTCCAGGGCTAATAGGGCATGTATGGTTACACCCTTCTAGGCCCAATCTTACATTATGTTTATGCTAGGGACTAGCAGGGTATGTATGGTTACACCCCTCTAGTCCAACCTTACATTTATGCTAATGGTTGATGTGGGATGCGACTCTGGCCCTACTGACTGCATGACCCTCTAATCATCAGATGGGTTAGTTTTCGCTTAAGTCCTCATCTTCCTACCAGGGTGGAGGAACTTACGTTGGAAGCATAACCGACCACCTCATGCTATTATAATTTTATGTTTTGGGTACCAATCATATGTTTTCATGATATGTTGCATGTGACTGTCCATTTGGTCACTACCTTAACTAAGAACTACTTATTGGGTATATTATATACTCATCCTATTTTACAGACTTTGTAGGTAAGGACACAACGTAGGTGGCAAAACTAGACGTCGTTTAAAGGGCCAACAATCAAACTCACTATTATGGGCATATATGCATTTTGTATCACTACGCTTGTGTTTTATGGATCCTGGTGTTTTGTAAAATAAACTTTTTATATAGTTTTCTACCTAATTAATAAAATTTTAGATATGTTCTTTTGAAATTTTTACCAAAAATCATCTCATGATAGAAAAGTCTAAGTATGCATGTCGTAGCAGTCGGACCATAATATGTAAGGATCTGGTCGTTACAATGGTACTACACGATGGGCGTGAGCACTACACGATGAGTGACAGCGAGAGTTATGCGATAGGCTATGTGTTAGATGATGAGCGATAGCGAGATCGTTGGGTGATAGGCGACAACAAGAGAATCACTAAATGATGAGCTATACGATGGGCGGTGAGCTAAAAAATTGAAGCATGCATTGATCAATCTTAACCACCAATTAAGGCCAACAACTGTTCTAAGCACTAGATTTAACTCCATTTAAGCTGAAGGTGTCATGCTAGGCTTTAATGGTAAGCGGTGGGAAGCAGTATAAAAAGGGAGGCTGAACTTCAAAAGATCAGTTTGATCAATTCGTCCAAGCAAATTAAGAGAGTCTAGTTTCAGAGGTGACACTGTCAAAAGAAAGTCTCACCAAAATAAGGCCAGAGAAGGGAAAAAGGGACCAGAGGTCCAGTTCACGAGTGAATCCGAGCCGTCGATGAAGAATTTTGTCTCCAGGACAAACCACGAAGAGTTTGAAGATAAAATTTAAGGTAAGCTTCCTGAGACAATTCTAAACAAGTTTGTAGAAGGAAATTTCTTGAGATGAGCTCTAGAATTTGTGTTATTAGTTCTATAAGTTGAATCTAGAATTTCATGAACAAGCAAACAGCTGCTTGGGTTGAGTAAGCTGGCAGCTCGAAGTAAACGCTCGGACAGACCAAGGGCTAAGCATTCCTATGCGTTGGACTGAGGAAAGCTTGCACTGAAGGCTAGGACGCATAACAACCTTGTGGACAGCCATGTGCAGCTGAAGGAACACTTAGAGCAAGTGTTGGTTGCACAAATGGGATGCATTTGTGAGGTGCGGTTGGAAACATTGCAAGAGCCAATGTCTCAAGGAAATTTCTAAGTACTAAACCTGCAGCAAGGATTGACACCAATGTTAGAAACATATCAACCTTTGAGGAATAATCCTAAAAGTTGTGAGTGACTAAATATTTACAATATTTTAAAGAGACCATGTTTTAAGAAAGATTATTCTCATGCTAGCAAGTATTACAAAGTAGTTCCAAGCAAACTATGCGTTATGTTTTAACGCATGCCATGTAGGAAAGTTATTGAAAAACTATTTATGCGTGTTTAAATACACAAAGCATGCATTAGTACCTTTAAAGATATGTTTTCTATGCATTTTGCTTTACACGCTTTAAAGAGAAAGTCATAGTATGACTAGTATTACTTAAAGCTCGATACTGAGGGACATTTGAGAAGGTATCCGAGCAGTTCGATACTGAGGGATATTTGAGAAGGTATCCGAGCAGCTCGATACTGAGGGACATTGAGAAGGTATCTGAGCAGGAGTACCTAAGGTATGACGGTACTTAGTTATAATCATGTGCACGTAGATAGTTTAAAGTCAAAGATTGAGTAAAAGAGTTCTCTCTTGACTAAGCAGTTGAAGTAGGGATTTAACCTCAGCAGGGTTATTCTCAACTAAGTAACAGTTTAATGTTTTATGATGAAAACAACTTTACATGTTTTATGCTTGGAAAATGTTTATATTGCAGTACAAGGTTACTGTAAAGATTTATATTTCAGTATGATCTCTTTATTGAGACTTATGCATGAGAATCAGTTTTCTTTCTTACGTCACTCACTGGGCTAGCAAGCTCACCCTATTTTCAAATGTTTTTCTTTCCCCCAGGTAGCAGTCAAATCCTCAGAAAGTAGCTCTGCATCTCTTTGCCACTCAAAGACAAAGAGTTATTGTAACCAGTCAGCTAGGTGGTTACTGTAAATATTGTACACATGTTATGGTTGTTCATGTAGGGACTAAGATTTTGGGTGTCGAGACTTATGAGACTTGTATTGTAATATCTGTAAATATCTTGTGTTTATTACTTAATATTGTTTGGCCATAGAGGAAGCCGCTGTGTTGAGATTGCATATTGGTATCAGATTATTTTCGCTAGAGTTAATAGGCAGTAAATGTCAGCAAAAGGGTTGATAACTGCTGCAGTCATGTCCTTTCTGAAGGAAATCAGAATCCCAATTTTCATGAGCAGCGGAAGCAAGACTATTCCAAATTACAATCATGAATCTACAAATCATTTACAGTCGACTTCAATACAAGCGGTTATACAATTTACAGAGAAATTACAGCATGAACAACAAATGTACATAGGGAGAAACTGTACTAACAACGAAAAAGCGTCTCCACGCTCCGATGTGCCCTTTGATCGAACAACAGCAACCACGAGCGCTCGATTTACATGACCGCAACACCACACGAACACAGCACGAATACTTCACGCTTGTCCTCAACGATCTCCTCGGTCATGAACTCCTCTGCAACAACGAACGACCTCCACAGCACCACGAACGACCTCCGAAAAACCTCGACAGTGTCGAGTTGAGTCTGACACCACCAATAAGGCGATCTTGGTATTCTCGGTGTGAGAATCCAGAGGGTGGGCTCTGTTCAGACTTGGTGTGAGGCAGACAAACGGAGGAAAGAACAATCGCGTACACGACTGGGTAAGTGGGATAAGTCGAAGACCTATCATATAGGTCGATGCCCAATCGTTTAGATAAAACTATACGATCGGCTAGCAAAAGCTATGCGATCGTTTAGCTCTATCATTTAGCTCGGTTGATTCTACACGATCGTTTACCTTGGGCCAGCGATCGTCTAGCAAAACTATGCGATCGTTTAGTAAACACTGCACAATCGTTTAGCTAGCACCTGCATGATCGTTTAGCTCGTCCAACCGTCGTTTAGTAAATCATATTTACTTGACGACTTCTCGGGTTTCTTTCCGCCAGAGAGAAAACTCAAAAAACTTTTTCAAACTTTTGTAAAAACCCCTTTTCTCAAAACAAGAAACCGATTTTCTTTTAAACTCATAGTTACCATGATCAATAACCACCCACTACATTTGGTTATTTAAAAGAAAAAGTATTAATTATCTAATAATTGATATATTATAAATATAAATGATAACCAACTTATCATACTATATTTATAACCTATAGTTTTAATATTTCATCTCATGAAACATATAAATCATAGTTCTTTTCCTATTCCATGGTACTTAATGTAAATCTCATTTACATAAATCCTCCACTAGATATATTTCATACATCATACCGATTATATCACATATAATCAAAATACCTCTTGTCAATTTGAACATTTCAAATCAACACCAAGAACTGATCCTTCAACATGAATCCAAGCTACCAAGGGGGCCTCATGGACCTGTAGATCTGAAGCTCCAACGGTACATGAATAACTGACTAAACTCTTTAGTCATGGGATTCACCATCCATTAACTGCCAGGTACTCCACTAAAGACCGACAGTTGAACTTTCCTCACTACAGATATATTATGTGTCCATCTTAACCAATCAGTAGTGCAACAACTCTTCACAGATCACTCGTAAATACAGCTGGGCCAATAATTGTTATGCCCCTGTAGTTACGTCTGTCTCCTTAAGTACCACTGATCCCTCTAATGAACATAAATCATAGTCTTACTATGGCTGAGTCTTCTCTTCCAAAGAGAAATTGTGGCCACTATGTTCAAGCCCCGAAATCAACCTTTAAGGGAGCAATCTCTCTACTTATCCCTACTTCGGGAAAGAAGTGAATTCCATATTGTGGATTGAGTTCCCAGCTTCCAGATCAGATAAGTCCCCAAAAAGGTAGGCATATTGAGTTGGTAATCTAGCCACTCTCACCCATACTAATCAAAGGATCGTTCAAAGGCAGAAGTTCACAAAACACTCAAGATTGAGGTCGTGTCACCTACGATCGTTTAGGTGAGATACAAGTCTCTAGTATCAATGACGTGACGTTTGCCCTATTAGGTTGACAGTGAGTGTAGGATCGATTCAGACATATCCAGATAAGAAATTCTCTAGTATGGATGGAGGATCGAGTATGGGTGAGAGTGGATCGAGTACCCAGATACAAGTCTCTAGAATCACCCAGAGATTGACAGTGAGTGTAGGATCGATTCAGACATATCCAGATAAGAAATTCGGCGTCGAGAGGCTGAAAGCTTTAGGTGCCATGACGTTTGATGGAGCCACAGATCCAGAAGATGTTAAGGTCTGGTTAGACTTGATTGAGAAATGCTTTAGTGTTATGAGATGCCCTGAGGACCGTAAGGTCGAGTTAGCGATGTTCTTGCTGCAGAAAGGTGCTGAGAAATGGTGAAAAGTGATAGAGGTCAGGAGAAGCAATTTAGAAGCTATGTCTTGGCCTGAGTTTAGAAAAATATTTGAGGACAAATACTACCCTAGTGCTTTTAGAGAAGCAAAGAGGGATGAGTTTCTTAGGCTAACTCAGGGATCGATGACGATCGCTAAGTACGAGCAGAGATTTTCAGATTAATCTCAATATGCCCTTCCGATCATTGCGGAAGAGAAAGAGAGATGTAGAAGACTTGAGAATGGCCTAAGAAGGAGGATACGTACTCCCGTTACCTCTACAGCTAATTGGTGAATTTCACTCAGTTAGTTGAGACCGCTATCAAAGTTGAGCGTAGTGTAGGGGGTAGACGTACTACAGACAGGCATTGAGCAGCACAGGACTCCAATAGAGACGAGAGGTAAGAGTTCTAGACCCTCGTTCTCTAGACAGTCAGATATGAGGAGTCATAGAGGTGTGAGACAACAAGGTGCGAGTCAAAAGAGGTCAAGACCTGCAGTTGGACCGAGTAGTAGATAAGTAATAGGTCGTGCTAGCGAGTCAATAACTAGTATAGAAAGGAAGCCACTGTGTGCAAACTGTGGTAAGCACCATGCAGGAGTATGTTATGGCGAAAGAAATGTTTGTTTCCAGTGCAGACAAACAGGGCACTTCAAGAAAGATTGTCCCCAGCTAGTGGAGCACAGGGTGAACAGAGAGTAATTACCCAGGTTGTAGATCAATCTAGAGCAACCGGAGCTAGAGGTGAGGGATCCGGTGCAACTAAGCAGAAGGGGGTTGCAGGATGACCCCAACAGCAGCAGCAGCAGCAGGGTAGAGTATACGCTGTGACACACCAGGAAGCGGAAGAGTCTCCAGATGTCGTAACTGGTACGATAACTTTATGTAATCAGTCTTCTTATGTGTTATTTGATCCTGGTGGTACACACTCATTCATATCTAGCATGTTTGCACTGCATATAGATAGAGTGCTTGAGCGTATGAATGAGGACTTGTTTATTTCTACGCCTGTAGGAGATACTCTAGTTGTGCATGAGTATTACAGGAGTTGTGAAATAGTTATTAGGAATCAGAGTTTATGGGTTGACTTGATTCCACTAGAGTTGCTAGAGTTTGATGTTAAGGCATGGATTTCCTAAGTAAACATTATGTCACTGTGGATTGCTTTAAGAAAGAGATAGTGTTTAGGAAGCCAGGTGAACAAGAGATAACACTTGTGGGAAGTAAAAGAATACTTCCAGGAACTTTAATATCAGCAGTGAAGGCTCAGAAATTGTTGAGTAAGGGATGTGAAGCTTATTTAGCCTATGTGGCGGTTTCACAAATTAGGAAGCTGAAACCTGAAATATCTATATATCTTCACACATTTTTCACTCTCTAAAATATCTATATGTCTCCCATATTTTTTTTTAAAAAAAATTGAAAATAAATAACAGTTATCAAACAATTAATTTTTTTTAAAAAAAATAGAAAAAAATAATTACAAAAAGTAAATGATTTTTTTTTTCAAAAAACAAAAAACAAAAATTGAAATTGGTTGTCATATGGGGTCTTAACAATTTGGTTTTTATATGTATTCTACTTACTTTTGTTTCTCTTCTATCAAATTCTTTGCTAGTCATACCTTTTGTTTGGTCAATTTTTTAAAAAACCTATAGTTCATCTACTCTTATGTACCACATTACGTCAAATTATTTAAGGTTAGTCCAAATAACAATAATATTTATATATAAGATATTGTTATGACAGGAACTATTGTCTTAAACTTTATAGATTATGTATAATAGGTTTTTGAACTTTCAATTTGTGTCTAATTATTATAAATAATAATAAACATCAAAGTTAGCATGAGGGTGCTTGTTCTTCTACTTGAAATTATAAAAACTAGGGTTCGAGTCTTGGCTGAAACATGTTATTTTTTAAATATAAATGTATGTGTGTATATATATGTAGATATATATGTGTATATGTGTGTGTGGTTGTATATATATATATATATATATATATATAGTATATGTATATGTATGTATATGTATGTATGTAATGTATTGTATATATATATATATATATATATGTATGTATTATGTATGTATATGTATGTATGTATGTATGTGTATATATATATATTATGTTATATATTTATATATGTATATGTATAATTATATATGTATATGTATAATTGTATATGTATATGTATATGTATATATATGTGTGTGTATATCATTTTAGTTTAAATTTTACTTGACAGTAGAGGGGTAAGAAGTACCGAACCTCTAATCTGTCGATTGTACAAGTTTATGATAATTGAACTATGCTCATTTTGACTTTTAAGTTTTGAATTTAATGTTGTAATATATATATATACTCTTAGTATTTTCTACCGAAACATTTATATAACAATATAATTGAGGTGGCTCTGATTCAACATCATTTTAAACAAAAGCCTCAAGTGAAAGATAAATTATAGATCAAATTAGGACAACATTCGAAGGATATAAAATTTTTCATTAATCTTGTTAATTTTGCGAAACTAATTTGTATTAGAAAATGTAAACTTATGATAATTTCCTTTTTAATACTTTTGGGTATATATAATGCATTTATATAATTATATAAAAAATTACATTTAAACTTTAAAAGTGGAAAAAGAGAAACATAAAACAAAAATAGAATAATAAAAAAGGATTCCATCTTCATTCCAGAACTCCGCACTAGCACAATGGCAATTTCAAATGGTTGAAATCGGGTCCAAATCCTGGCTGCGACCTTTTTATTTTCCCCTCATATTTTAATGTGGCCTTTACTACAAAAAGTCCACATTGATTATAGTATAGTTACACGCTTGATTATTACAATTTTACTACAAAAAGTCATTATTACATTTATAAGATTTAATAATATTTTAGATGCATATTTACGTTATTAAATAGTATATCCTATTATATTTTATAAATACTTTATAAGGATACATACGTTAAGGTTACTCAAATTCCATCTATATAAAAAAAGTTACTCATATAATATATTTTGTATCAACTTTGAGTCATTTACTATTTTAGACTTTTCATGATAATCGTTTTTTTTTATCGAATTTTTATTTTATAAAATTATGGTTGTTTTCTTCCAATATTTTTGGTAAAGTTATTTTTTATCAGATTTAAATTCTAAGTCAACTTTTAAGAAATAAAAGCTAAAATTTTAAAATTAATTCCTTTTAGTTTCCAAAAGTTAGCGTGTTCTTCAAAAAAGTATGTAATAATGCAAGAAATTATAGGTGAAGGGACCAAAATGGTCACTTTTTAAACTATAAGAACTAAACAAAATTAACATCTTGAAAGTATAAGACCAAAATAAACTAAAACAAAAAATATATGGACTAAGCTTATTCTATCTGTAGCATATATTTTGCATGTACCACTTTTCTCTCTATAATTTTTCATCTCAAATATAATTTGGCCAAAAACTTGATGACGGGAAATTAGAACCAATTACTCGACAACTAAAATTCTGTGGACGCAATATGCGATGCATGTTCTTAAGGTATGCGTTGATTATCATGCGTCGATGGTCATGCGTTGGAATGACTATGCGTTAACAAATGTATGCGATGACCATGCGTCCTGTTAAATTTCTGTTCTCATGCCAAGTATAACGCGAACGCAAGTTTCTCGGGTGATCTAAGGTCGAACTCAGGGACTTATAGCTGGATGAATGCAGTAATGTGTTATGCGGCGATTGAAATAAAAGAATTTGGAGGGGTTGTTAAGCTAACACTACTCCTACTCCTAGCTATCAGACAACGAAATGAGAATATGAATGAAAAGGTAGAGACACGACACTTTGACATGAACAAATGAATGCAAAAATAGATAAAATGTGGAGATGTCTTATTGCAATACTTAAGAGTGACCGAAGGGCAACCTTAGTCAACGCAAGCCATGCGCTCATGCTACACACACTTGAGCCAAACTTTAGGACATATGTGATGGATATGTGAAAGTGTCGAGAAGCCTATGCCAGCCTAAACCCCTATAACCCGCTCACATGCTTTCGCCGTATGAGTGATGGCTGCATATCACCACCATATCCTACTTCCTAGACACATGCAATATCCTATCCGTAGGGTGCATACGTTGTGTGATAGCAAACAGAACTTATTCCTAAGTCTCCATTCTTGCTTATGCAAACCTAATCTAGATCTTCCAAGCATCGATTCTAACCTAGCTCTCTCGAGTTAGGTTCTTTCTTTAGATCTCTCCTGAGTAGCTCTAAAGGTGTAATGGATGCATACATAAGACAAGGTAACCGCATGAACTGTGCTAACATAAGATTATTCCTATCTCTAGTGAATACTTGCTTACATTGCTTAATACGACCAACTACTTACCTCCTAGGAAGTTAGCTGTTGTTGACTTTACTCATGAACAAGCGTGCTAAACATTCTCACTAAGCAAATAAGGTTTTCTCACACACTCACGCAACACACACGTTCTCTAATCCACATGACTAAGTATGCGATACTCTAGCAATCTCACTAAGTGTTGTAATGAAGTTATGGATGCTAAGTAAAGAAAGGTGGAGATGGAATTGAAGGAAACACATAAATGCATTAAACACATAATGTATTAATTCCTATAATCAACAAAATGTAATACAATACAATATAAAGAACAGAAGAGAAAATGAAATGACCAGCTGGAAGCAAAGACTTGCTTCCAGCGGATGTGCGTCAAGGCTACCGGTGGTGCCATGAATGGGCGGTGGAACTGACTCTCTCGAGATCTACTCCAGTCGAAGGCTCCGGTCGTCACTCAAAGGATGAAGGAGGTGAAGAACTCTAAAGCTTCTTCTCACACATTTGTCTAGATCGCAGCGAAAACCTGGGTTGCAGGGGTAATCCCGAACAAGTTCGAATTCTGCTCATCGACTTCTTTATATAAAAGCCTGGATTATCGACAGCATTAATGGACTACTTTTATTCTGACATTTCGCGGCGCT
>NC_052357.1:33966452-33980090 GCF_009727055.1 Benincasa hispida
CCTATAACCCGCTCACATGCTTTCGCCGTATGAGCATGATGGCTGCATATCACCACCATATCCTACTTCCTAGACACATGCAATATCCTATCCGTAGGGTGCATACGTTGTGTGATAGCAAACAGAACTTATTCCTAAGTCTCCATTCTTGCTTATGCAAACCTAATCTAGATCTTCCAAGCATCGATTCTAACCTAGCTCTCTCGAGTTAGGTTCTTTCTTTAGACTCTCTCCTGAGTAGCTCTAAAGGTGTAATGGATGCATACATAAGACAAGGTAACCGCATGAACTTGGCTAACATAAGATTATTCCTATCTCTAGTGAATACTTGCTTACATTGCTTAATACGACCAACTACTTACCCTCCTAGGAAGTTAGCTGTTGCTGACTTTACTCATGAACAAGCGTGCTACAACTTCTCACTAAGCAAATAAGGTTTTCTCACACACTCACGCAACACACACGTTCTCTAATCCACATGACTAAGTATGCGATACTCTAGCAATCTCACTAAGTGTTGTAATGAAGTTATGGATGCTAAGTAAAGAAAGGTGGAGATGGAATTGAAGGAAACACATAAATGCATTAAACACATAATGTATTAATTCCTTAATCACAAAATGTAATACAATACAATATAAGAACAGAAGAGAAAATGAAATGACCAGCTGGAAGCAAAGACTTGCTTCCAGCGGATGTGCGTCAAGGCTACCGGTGGTGCCATGAATGGGCGGTGGAACTGACTCTCTCGAGATCTAGCTCCAGTCGAAGGCTCCGGTCGTCACTCAAAATGGATGAAGGAGGTGAAGAACTCTAAAGCTTCTTCTCACACATTTGTCTAGATCGCAGCGAAAACCCTGGGTTGCAGGGGTAATCCCCGAACAAGTTCGAATTCTGCTCATCGACTTCTTTATATAAAGCCTGGATTATCGACAGCATTAATGGACTACTTTTATTCTGACATTCGCGGCGCATTAGTCCTTTCTGAATCTCTGCTGCCAACGGCATGGTAGGTGAAATGTCAACATCATCTTTTGCTTTTCCTAAGGTAGATACGTTGATGCGTTCATTCCACCAACCTTGCGTTGATCCCTTTATCATGTGTTATCGTGTAGCCGCAATCATTCAGTGACCGCATTCAGTTAATAGCGCAACTCTACACGATGACCGCAATCGTTTGACGAGCACAACTCTCATGCGATGGACGCATGCGACTGATTACCGCAACATCCATGTGTTGATCGAACGTGTTCGCCTTTGCGATGGAGAGTTTCTCCGCATATGGTCGTCTATGCGGTGGTCCAGTTTTCGCATTTGCATCCACTTCCTGCGTTAGCTACAAAAATAGACAATTAAACGCATAATATCGCATAATAATGGGTTAGTTGAGATTCTTAATGTTAAATGCCGCAAACTCAATTTCTTATGAATTCCTAACATAATTGCTGCATATTCTGCTTAACAGTCCTCATAATTCTACATGTCATCAAACGTCTTGTTATATAACACCGTTCATGACAGAGACTTCACTTCACTAGAATGATCATAGGTAACATGACCTCAATCCTGAGTGAGTTGGGAACTCCTGCCATTGAGGGCTATCCTTTGATTTATATGGGTGCAAGTGGCCAGGTCGCCGATTCAAACCTACCATTTTGAGGATTCGTCTAATTTGGGTGCTGGGAACTCAGCTACACAAGATGGAATTCACTCTTTCCCCGAGGTAGGGGTAAGTAGATAGATATCTCCCGTAAGGGCTGATTTCGGGGCTTGAACAATGTGACACCACACATCTTCTCTTGGCCCGAGAGGTATTCACAGATAGTTGGATTATGTTGTATTGTTCATTAGAGGAATCAGTGGTACTTAAGAAGTGAGATGTAACTACAAGGGCATAACGGTAATTTGGCCCAACTGTACTTACGAGCATCTTTGAAGGGTCATCGTACTCATGATTGGTTATATCTGATGGACACAGAAATATATCTGTGGTAAGAAGAGTTTAGCTGTTAGTCTTTAGTGGAATGTCTGACAGTTAACGGATGATGGATCTCGTGGCTAAAAAGTTTCGTCAGCTATTCACGGACCGTTGGAGCTTTGAGCCACAGGTTCATTAGGTCCCTTGAGTAGCTTGGATAAAGTTGAGAACCAGTATTTGGGTTAATTTGAAATGTTCAAATTGACAAGAGAAAGTTCGATTATATATGATATAATTGGACTGGTTAATTATATATGATATAATTGGCTAAATGTATGAGATACATTATTTTGGAGGAAATAAGATAAAATACTATAGTAGATATGTGATATCAAACTATAGGATAAAAATATAATATGATTATATTAATTAATTAATTAATTGGTTAATTATATGATAATTAAGCCAATTTTCACGTTTGGACGTGGGTTAGTGGAGAACGTCGGTTATTGTAACCGATGAGTTAAAATGAAAAATGTTTTCATTTTGAAACCCCGTCGTTCAATCGCCCAAAGAGAAAAGTGAGAGCGCACATTGGTAGAAAGCAAAACGATCGCTTAAGCATTTCGAGAGACTATACGATAGTTCCTCGCGCCTAAACGATTGTACGCTATTTCCTACACGATCGGATAGCTTCTTTAAACAATCGTAGAATGTGCCGGTTTTACTAAACGATCGTGTACCTTTTCCTAAACGATCGTTCAGTAAATCCTACACGATCGTGGAGCTCCTCCTAAACGATAAGCACTTCTGTTATGCGATAGCGTTGTTTTCCCTCCCAATTGCTTATCGCCTACACGATTTGTGTTTCCTCCTTCCTCTACCAAATTCACCAAAGCTCACCCTTTGGGTTTTCACTCTGAGAAAACCCGAGGCTCTTTAGTGGTGGTGTCATCCCCGTTGCGGTCGTGAGTTCGCGTTGTTCGTGCTACTGCAGTCGACGTTTCCGTTGGACGTTGGTAGATCGCGTGGAGGTTTTCCGCTACGTTGGAGTGCTGAAGTTTGAAGAACGTCTTCAACTGGTATGGCACTCTTTTCCTTATGATTTTATGTTGTTCTTAGCATGCCGTTAATTAAGAATTGTTTGCATAATTGTATGATTTGAATGTATAATTTGTATTTTGGTTATGGTGAGATCTGAGCGATCCGAACGTGCTCATGGAACTCTTAGATATGAAATCCTTCAATTGGTATCAAAGCCAGGTTCTGATACTCCGATTTCATCTGTTGCAACGAAATGAGATTTACATTCATGGTGGGTGCATTTCTACACTGATTTAATGGTTAAATTTTGCTGTGGATGTACGAATTAATGGATATTTTCGGGATGATAGCCTCGGTTTGATTTAGATCCTTTTACATTTGCGATTGTTTGTAAAGGCCCCTGCGTTTTTGGGCATTAATAATCATAATCGAGTCTGTATTTGAAGTTTGTTTGAAGTTTGAGTCGTTCGTCGAAGAAGCAGATCTGTGCAAGCGTTGCATAAAAATGGTACGTGATCTGGGCAAGCGTTGCAGTTCTTCGAGAAAGGAGACGATCTAGGGTTGATCGCATCGTGCAGAAGATGTTCTACGCAATCGTTGTTGATCGCATCGTAAAGATGAAGAAGTACGTGATCGCTATTGAACGCATCGGTTAAACGATGGGGTATGCGATCAAGAGTTGATCGCATCATGTTTGACGATGGGGTACGCGATCGCTAAGTATCGCGTCGTATAGATGATGAGATATTCGCGGATTGCTTAACGCGCGCGTATGTTAGACGATTGTTTAGGTCAGCAAGCTTCATCGCTTAGTAACTGACTAAACAATCGCTTAGCATCGCAAGGTAAATCGTTTACCTAGTTGCACGCATCATATAGACGATAAGCTACTCGCGTATCGTTTAAAGCACGCGCGCTAGATGATCGTTTAGGCCAGTAAGCTTCATTGCTTAGTAACTAACTAAACGATCGATTAGTAAGCAAGGTAAATCGTTTACCTGACGTCGCGCTACACGATTGCATAGACGATCAAGCTTCGCGCCTCGTTGTCGTCTACGCGATCGTTTAATTATGCTTCTATCGTCTGATGTGCGCTGAACGATTGTCTACCCCCTACGGCGTTTGCTACATGATGAAGACCTCCTGGTAGTTTAAGACTCGGTTCGCCTATGAACCGATTTGCTTGATGAAAAATGTAATAGATAGGGTTTTTTCATTCCGATTTTTGTAAAGGCTCATCCCAGCCCATTAATCTTTTGTTTATTACATGCGATGTATGTTTTTTTATATGTCATATGGTATGCACATATTGTAAATCCCACCTTAGGTTATGCAATGGTCATGCATCATCTCTTTATTGTAATTGTTATAATTTAGAGAAGCATGATTTTAATTATATAAGACCATGCTCATGCATCATATGATATAAGAGTTATATTTATGCATGCATAAAAAGCATAGACATGCATCATCTTTATATTATAATTGTTATAGTATAAGGGTGAATGATAGCATGTTTACTTGGTTGTTACGCGTTATATAAAAGTTATATATAGTAATGACCGGACATTGCATGAAGCATGACACATAGGTTACTTTATAAATGTTATAAAAGAACGTTGTGCGCAATGGTTTTAGTTGTTTCTTTTTAAAAGTTAAAGAGAAATTATAGTTAAAAAAAATAAGAAAGACATACATGCTCACTTAGGTTTAATTCATGGTTTTAAAGTGTTTAAAACTTGGATCACATAGACCTAAGATCATGGTTCTAATATGATTAGTAACCCTAATGCTTTAATCTTTTAATCAGTTTAATGGGATTAAATTGTCTAATAAAAGGTTAAAGTATAGAAAATCTATCTATAGAGGACCTTTTATCTAAGACGGGTTCTGTCTAAGTTGGGGTATTTAAGTTGATGGAAACGTAACATCCCTACCTGGGAACTTACCTGGAAAGGTGAATTAGATAGATTTGATGCATGCATGCAAGTTAAGGGCAGTCCATTAAAGTGTTTAAATGTGACTACTTGAACTTGTTCATATTTCATAGACAAACGTTGTTTATGAGCAGAGTTTAAAAATACGACTTAGACTAAAATCAGTAGCCGGATTGTCTAGGTTAATGAACCCCTAGGTAGAACATTCTGTGGGAGGTACATGGGGCATAAGATGCTTTACTTAAATCTTTCACATTTCTCCTAAATAGTCCACACCGTGAGATCTATCCTCGACCTCGTGGCACCTTTGGCGTGTCTCCCCAACAGATGGTGTTTGGGTAGGTCAATATCAAGGTGGATGGAGAGAGTGTTCATAGTAAGTGGGAGCGGGAAGTGCGACAGCATATCCTTCGGTCTCTCTCGTTAGGTTGAATAAAGTTACTGTGCATCGCCTCGAGATACCCTAGGAGTGTCCCCCTAAAGGACGACAGTTTTGCGTGTTTCTTTATTTGATCTCCTGTAAGAGGATAAGGTAACTTAGTCTCTTGTCCTAATCTTCTTCTTCCCCACGGTGGGCTCATTAGGGCAGGACTCTGGTACTGAAAGCGAGGGGTTACACTTACACAGAATAGTTAAAAGTTAACGATTCTAGACCAAAAAATGGTGGTTGTTAGGTTCGGTTCCAAGAGTTGGTTCTACCTAATGGTTGAGAATGTCTTATCCTAGCGAAGGAGCAACTGATCACCCCACTTATGGCGTTTGTCCTGCCTCACTGGGGCATCATTGCAAAATAGAAGTCTATAACTTAGGGTACTTGAAACTGTTTTGCAAAACTGATTAGTTTAAAAGTGGTTTAGCAAAATCTGATAAAGTTTTGTTCATATTTTTAGCAACATTTTCAAAATGGCAACAGCCACGTTAGCATTGCTAAGTGCTGAAAAACTTACTGGTGATTTTGCAACATGGAAGCATATGATCACGACGATCTTGATCATTGAGGATCTCATATTCACTCTCACGGAGGCTTGTTCTCCTATTCCAGCTCCTAATGCCACTCGAAATGTTCGAGAGGCTTGCGAGCGATGGACAAGGGCGAATGAGAAGGCCCGAGCTTACATCTTGGCAAGTCTTTCTGAAGTCTTGACCACGAAACATGAGCCTATGGTCTCAGCACGTGAGATCGTGGAGTCCCTGCGGGGAGATGTTTGGACAACCGTCTGAACAGCTTATGCATGAGGCTCTTAAATATATATTCAACTCCAAAATGGAAGAAGGCACCTCTGTTCGTGAACATGTGCTAAACATGATGGTTCACTTTAGTGTGGCGGAGTTGAATGGGTCTACCATCGATGAGGGCAGCCAGGTTAGCATAATCCTGCAATCTTTGCCAGAGAGCTTCCTGCACTTTGTTAGCAATGTGATTCTTAACAAAGTGAAATATAACCTTACAACTTTCCACAACGAGTTTCAGACATACCAATCTTTACTGAAAATTAAGGAGAGGCAGAAGAGTGAGGCAAATGTTGCTTCATCCTCTAGGACGTTCCATAGAGGTTCAACCTCAGGAACGAGGTCTGCACCTTCTGCTTCTGACTCTGAAAAGAGGAAGAAGAAGAAGGGTGGTAAAGGAAAAGAGAAGGTACATGCTAACCCACCGCCTATCGCCCCAAGGAGGGGTCCACAAGTTGCTAAGGGAGAGTGTTTCCACTGCAACCAAGATGGACATTGGAAGAGGAATTGTTCTCGGTATCTGAAAGAGAAGAAAACAGCCAAGGCTAAGGCCAAGGCGGATAAAGGTAAATGTGATTTACTTATGCTTGAAACGTGTATAGTGGAGAATGATGATTTTGCCTGGATAATTGATTCAGGCGACACTAATCATGTTTGTTGTTCTTTTCAGGGGATTAAATCTTGGCGACAGCTGGAGGCTGGTGAGATAACGATGCGAGTAGGCACCGGGCATGTCGTCTCAGTTGTGGCAGTCGGAGGACTCTAGTTAGCTTTATAGAATAGGTTTCTTATTTTACATAATGTATATATTGTTCCTGAACTAAAGAGGAACCTCATTTCTATAAATATACTATCTCTTTTAATGTGAATAAAGCGTTTATTCATAAAGATGGTGTTTTTATTTGCACAGAAAATCTGGAATCAAATTTATATGTGCTAAGGCTGTTAGCCATTAATTCCCTCCATAATACTGAATTGTTCAGAACTGTCGTAACTCAATCAAAACGTCGATAAATTTCTCCAAAGGAAAATGCCCAACTTTGGCATCTTAGTTTAGGGTACATTAATCTCAATAGGATTGAGAGATTGGTGAAGAATGGACTTCTAAATGAGTTAGAAGAAAATTCTTTACCAGTATGTGAATCTTGCCTTGAGGGTAAGATGACTAAACAACCTTTTACTAGAAAAGGTTATAGAGCCAAGGAGCCTCTTGAGTTAGTACATTCTGATCTTTGTGGTCCTATGAATGTGCGAGCCCTAGGTGGCTATGAGTATTTTATCAGTTTCACTGATGATTACTCTAGGTACGGGTATGTTTATCTTATACAATGGAAGTCTGAATCCTTTGAAAAGTTCAAAGAGTTCAAGGCTAAAGTTGAAAACACATTGGATAGACAAATTAAAACACTTCGATCGGATCGATGTGGAGAGTTTTTGGACTCGAAATTCTAGGACTATTTAATAGAACATAGAATCGTTTCCCAACTCTCAGCTCCGAGTACACCTCAGTAGAATGGTGTAGTGGAGATGAGAAATAAGACTTTTTTTAGATATGGTTCGCTCGATGATGAGTTACGCTTCCTTACCGGACTTGTTTTGGGGTTTCGCAGTGGAGACTGTGGTATACATACTCAACTGTGTTCCCTCCAAAAGTGTTGCAAGAGCACCTTTGGAGTTGTGGAACGGGCGTAAATCTAGTTTACGTCACTTCCGTATTTGGGGTAGCCCTGCACATGTGCTTGAGATTAATCCCAAGAAGTTGGAACCATGGTCGAGGTTATGTCTCTTTGTAGGCTACCCCAAAGGTACACGAGGGGGTTATTTTATGATCCGACAGACAATTGGGTGTTTGTTTCAACAAACACTACTTTTCTAGAGGAGGATCATATAAGGGAGCACAGTCCATGAACCAAAGTCGTGTTGCGTGAGCTTTCCAATGAAACTACTGAAACTTCAACAAGAGTTGTTGGAGAGTCTACTACATCAATAAGGGTTATTGATGGGAGTTCATCCAGTAGGTCGGTTCCACCTCAAGAGTTGAGGGAACCTCGATGTAGTGAGAGGGTTGCAAACCCACCCGTTCGCTATCTGGGTTTCATAGAAATCTTCGCTATGGTAGCAGATGACGACGTTGAGGATCCGTTGTCTTATAAGAAGGCAATGGAGGATGTTGACTGGGATGGTGACATTGATGAACATTGTGTCTACAAGAAGATCATCAACACTTCATTAGTCTTCTTAGTGTTGTACGTAGACGATATCCTCCTCATTGGGAATGATGTAGGTCTACTGACTGCAGTTAAGAACTGGCAAGCGACCCAATTCCAAATGAAAGATTTGGAAGAGGCTCAGTTTGTTCTAGGTATAGGATCTTTTGGGATCGTAAAAACAAAGTGCTACCACTGTCTCAGGCATCGTACATTGACAAGTTGTTGCTTAAGTACTCGATGCAGGACTTCAGAAGGGGCCTACTACCGTTCAGGCAAGAAGTCACTTTGTCTAAGGATATGTGTCCTAAGACGCCTCAAGAGGTTGAGGAGATGAGACGGATTAGTCTAACTCAGGGGCCTACTGCCGTTTACGAAGGTTCTCACGGCTACAGTGTTTGAGGGTCACCTACTGAGCATGGGTCTACAGGATCGCCCGCGAATGAACTAAAGCAAGTGGGAGATTTTCTTGTACTGGGCTTTATGCCCTAGTTTATTATTTTGTATTGGTTTATTGTACACCCTACTTCGCTTTAGGACAAGTGAGAGATTTTTGGGGACATACGAGCAGAGGCGTCTTATACAAAGAGTTTGTATAAGACATGACCACAAAGTGTTAACGTCTCATTATATAACACCGTTCATGACAAAGACTTGACTTCACTAGGATGACCATAGGTAACATAACCCCAATCCTAAATGAGTTGGGAACTCCTGCCATTGAGGGCGATCCTTTGATTTATATGGGTGCGAGTGGCTAGGTCACCGATTCAAACCTACCATTTTGAGGATTTGTCTGATTTCGGAGCTGGGAACTCAGCTACACAAGATGGAATTCACTTCTATCCTGAGGCAGGGGTAAGTAGATAGATAGCTCATTTAAGGGCTGATTTCGGGGATTGAACGATGTGGCGCCACACATCTTCTCTTGGCCAGAGAGGTGTTCACACATAGTTGGACTATGTTGTATTGTTCATTAGAGGAATCATTGGTACTTAAGGAGTGAAATGTAACTACAGGGGCATAACAGTAATTTGGCCTATCTGTACTTACAAGCATCTGTGAAGGGTCATCGTACTCATGCTTGGTTATATCCGATGGACATAGAAATATATTTGTGGTAAGAAGAGTTCAGCTGTTGGTCTTTAGTGGAATGCCTGACAGTTAACGAATGGTGGATCTTGTGGCTAAAGAGTGTCAGCTATTCACTGACCATTGGAGCTTCGAGTCATAGGTCCATTAGGTCCCCTGGGTAGCTTGGATAAAGTCGAGAACCAGTATTTGAGTTAATTTGAAATGTTCAAATTGACAATAGGAAGTTCGATTATATATGATATAATTGGACTGGTTAATTATATATGATATAATTGGCTAAATATATGAGATACATTATTTTGGAGGAAATTAGATATAAATATGATTTATATGAAGTAGAGGAGAAAATACTATAGTAGATATGTGATATCAAACTATAGGATAAAAATATAATATGATTATATTAATTCATAATTATTTTGGTTAATTATATGATAATTAAGCCATTTTCACGTTTAGACGTGGGTTAGTGGGGAACAGTCAGTTATTGTAACTGATGAGTAAAATGAAAAAAAAGGTTTTCATTTTTGAAAGCCCTCGTTCAAAACGGCCGAAGAGAAAGTTGAGACGCGCGCATTGGTAGAAAGCAAAACGATCGCTTTAAGCATTTCAAGAGACTTACGATAGCTCCTCGCGCCTAAAACGATTGCGTCTACTCGCGCCAACGATCGCACGTTATTTCCTCACATGATCGGATAGTCTTCTTAAACAATCGTATAATGTGCTTGAATTTTACTAAACGATCATTCAGTAAAATCCTACACGATCGTGTAGCTCTCTCTAAACGATAAGCACTTCTGCTATGCGATAGCGTCTTTTCCTCTCCATTGCTTACCTGTGCATACACGATTGTGTTTTCTCCTTCTCTACCAAATTCACCAAAGCCACCCTTTTGGGTTTTCACTACCGTGTGAGAATACTTGGGGCTCTCTAGTGGTGGTGTCAATCCCCGTTGCAGTTTGTGAGTTCGCGTTGTTCGTGCTGCTGTAGTCGACGTTTCCGCTGGACGTTGGTAGATCGCATGGGAGGTTTTCCGCTGCGTTTGGTGTAACGACCCAGACCCCCTAGGACTTACGGTTAAGATCGTTTACTAAATAAAATCGCATACAAAGGATTTAAAACGATACCTCATTATTTGAATAAATGCTTAATTAAACACGAGAAGTTCCAAAGACATTATTAAATGGCAATTGTTTAAAACACATAAATAGGATACCCAAATCATAAAAGGTTAATATAATACATATGAAGAACAATTCTTAATAATAAGTTTCAAACCATCAAAACTAAACATTAAGAAAAACATGAAAAGAACTCTAAATCTCATGATGCGGGAGTGTAAAAAACTAGTCCCAGTGGCACGATCACGATCCCGCTGCGCCGCTGGTGCCATCTCTACCCCTTACCTGACAAAATCAACATGAGAATAATGAGTATAATACTCAATAAGTATACACCGCACTACTGGGGTTAGGCGCTAGGGCATTATGTCCCTCTAGATGCCTACCCTAGTGGAACATATAAATTATTCTGTCCTCATGGAACACATATATACATGAAAAACTTATTTCTATCCTAAGGTAATTGAATATGCCCACTACCTCAAATAAGTCCCGTAGGACCCACAACCTCTGGTGAATCCCGAAGAAAACACAATCTCTTACATACGCATGGTTATGCATACACCTTTTTCGTATACATATAACCCAGTTAATGTGTACCTCTTTCATACACATAGTTACGTATACACCTCTTTCGTATACACATAACCCACGGAAGGTGTACCTCTTTCGTACACCTAGTTAAGTATACACCTCTTTCGTATATACCTAACCTACTAAGTATGTACCTATTTCGTACATCTAATTATGTATAGCTTCTTTCGTATACACATAATCCATTGAGTATGTACCTCTTTCGTACACCCCAGATCCTCTCTATAAATGTAGGGATGTGTACCTCTTTCGTACACATGGTTAGGCATACACCTCTTTCGTGTACACATAATCCACTGAGTATGTACCTCTTTCGTACACCCCAGTACCCTCTAGGTATGTATCACTTTCATATACACCAGCCCTAGTACATCTCTTTCATGTACTAGGTCCTTGGACGTGCATTACTTTCATGCAGTCACATAGTCTGGAAAGGGAAAAAAAAATGGCATCTAGCTTCCTATTACATATAACCTTCACCTAATCATGAATCCTCTAAAATCTCCTCATCAAGGTCATATTAATTAACCTCAACATACGTAATTAATCTAGTGTTAATGGATCTGCTTTAGTACATCACTTTCATGCACTAAGCTATGTAAACAATCAAGTATTTGAGATTTCATAATATATAGTACTGTCTACACATTCTCATAATAATTCGCATAACTATATGAATCAGCAAATATTGAATCCTCATCTAACTTTAAGACATTCCAGTAGGAGTGCCACTAAACTTACATTTAAGGGTCATGCTCAATCATCCTTTTAATATAACTCATAAAATTTTAAATCATGCTCATACATTAAAATGCTTCAGACATATTATCACATGCGCGGTATCTTTTCTAAACAGTCCATTAAATCTCAGAATAGTCAAAAGTATCCTTGTAACTAGTCTTAAAATCCTAAAAAATAAATCATAAATTTATCGCCCGATCATAAAACAGAGAGAGATCCAAAGTCAAGATCACATCGGAAGTATTTTTTTATCATCGCTTTTTGAATTCTATCTTGTGGAGCTTTTCCTTTATATTATCATTTCTATGTTTTCTTTGAAATTTAGATATTAGAACGACACCACAAAATAAAAATTATTTCTTCCTTGGCCACGGTCATTAGATCATTGACAATGACCATGACACGACCACACATACGACGACATTGATCATGATTATGTGTTAATGAAGGATTCTCATATCTAAAGAGTTCCATGAGTCACGTTCGGATCGCTCTAATCTCACCATGACTCGAAATACAAAATTATACATTCAAATCATTCAATTATGGCAAACAATTCTTTAATTAACTGGCAAATGCTAAAGAAACAAGATAAAATCATAAGGAAGAAGAGTGTTTATACCAGTTGAAGACGTCTTTCAAACTTCAGCACTGCCAATGATGTAACACCTCCGAAATTTCTTCACTTTTTAACTATTAATTTCAGTAATTTTTCGTTTATTAGAGTGAAATTTTTGAAATTTTGGAAATTGAAGTTATAAGTGTGGGAATTGTAAGTGTTGATGTAAAAATTATTCGAAGTTTTGAAAATTTCATTTTGAATAATTATATGGACAGAGTTAATTAAGTTTTCTTATTGAAAAATGAATAAGAGAATAGATAGTATAAGTGGATTAAGGACCGATTTTAAGTGTATATTATTATTTTCCTTTTTTTTGTTATTTATTATTTTATTAAATAATAAAAAGACGAATCCATCCCTTCTCCTTCCTCACGATCTCCAAGCCGTCGGACCTCCTGAAAACTCTTTTTTTTTCTCTCTCACCGAGCCCTCTTCGTCCGGACGTTGCCGCGCTTTGGTTGCGATGAAGCCGCGCAGCCGTCCGGACGCTCAAGCTCAGATGCCGACCGTTTCCCCGTGTTCCCTAAGTTACCTCGGATGAAAACCGCGTTGGTCCGCATTCCTTGTCCGAATAGCCGGTCGGCATTCGTCCGAGCACCTAGCCCGCCGCTCTGTATGTCCAGCATTCTCCGGTTTGTTCCTGCAACGACCCGCTCAGGCAATCTGCCCGCATAGTTCGTCGGCGCGGCGCGCCATCAGTTTTCATCTCACGCGCGTACAGATACTGGAAAGTTCTGATGCATCTCCGCTCTTCAATCCGTCCCCTGCGCCAACAAAAGCCTCAACTGTCGCTGCACGCTTCGTTGCTTAGGCCGTCTGTCCAACTAACCGCAGCAGGTTTGTAGTCCGTCAGCCGCTGGCAAGCCACTGTCCTTGTGTTGAGAATTATGGACGTTGGTATTGTGAATTCAAGATTTGGAGGATTTAGAGGTGTTGGCGCGGCAACAAGAATGGAGGATTTAATTTCAGCAGGAAATTGTTAAAAGTTCTTGGTCTTGTTTCAGAGGCTTTGCTTTAGCAAATCGGGAGGATAAAGTTTTTTGGCTTGTGGTTTACTTGGATTTAAATTTGTTAGGTAAGTAATTTTTACATCATTGGAATCTAGTCTTTCGTGGTCGGCGCGATAAAT
>NC_052357.1:33980115-33985115 GCF_009727055.1 Benincasa hispida
TATACTTTTTTTTTTTTTGCAATGATTTACATTGAGAGATCAGTTTGTTATCATGCATGCATCATTAATGTTTATATACAATCATATTCATTTTATGTTATTGTTTTTCCATGATTTACATTGAGGTTCATTTCATTATCATGCATAATCCTAGATTTATAATATTTACTCTTAATTATTAAGCAACGAATTATTAACACGGAGAGAATCTCATCATTATGGTTCAATCATAAAATTAAGCATAATTATGATTTATAAATACTCATTTTTGCATTAAGAATTATTTTACTATCATGCATAAACCTAAATTTATAAACACCCTTTTTCTTTTCATGATCTAACATCAAAATTTTCATTATCATGCATAATTCCTAGATTTATAAATACTCATTTCTTTGCATGGAAAATCATTTCATGATCTCAGCTAAATCCCAAATTTATATACGTCAGTCGTTTGCATGATAATTATGTTAGACTATTAGCCAACATTTTTTTTTTTTTTTTTTTTTTTAAATACCATTGCTCATTTAACCTTTTCTTTTAAAAATTAATATATTTTCACATTAGGCTTTTTAAACTGGGCTTATCAATATCCCAAACTTATATACGTACACTCGTTTGATGATATTATGTTGTAACATTAGCAACATTTCATATTTTTTTTTTTTAAATAACAATTGGCTATTTAGCCTTTTCTTCTTAAAAAAATAATCAATATTTTCACATTAGGCTTTATAATATTGGTGTATTATCAATGAAATACAACATACATTCACTTCATGCTAATAATTAAATAACTTTGACTAATTAAATCCTTCTCTTTTAAAAAAAAGATCAAAAGAGTCAAAGTTTTTACAAAATAGTTCAAAGGATTAAAACCCCCTCGTTATTGGATTGGAAGAAAAGTCAAGGTCGTGGAAGAGTTCACCACCCCAAGTGTAAGCAATCAAAAGGATATCGAATAGTTAAAAAGACAAGTGACAAAAGTGGATGCATAATAATAAAATAATTATTTATGCACAAAATAAGTATGTATGATTATGCATGATAATGAAATGATTCTCAATGATGGATCATGTAAAAAATGAGCGTATGATTAATAGATAAATAAATAAATGAGTGTTTATAAATCTAGATCATGGAAAAACGAGCGTTTATAAACGTGTTTGATTATGTAGGATAATGAAACAACTCTAAATGTTGGATGATGGTGAAAGAATAATGTAAGAAAATGTCAAAAATAAGAGAAAAATAAAGAAACAAGCATAATGAATTTCACAAAGACACTAGAGGTGAAGCTAATTCTAAGGCCGCCCTAAATAATAATGATTCCTAAATTGGTGAAAAAGTCATATATGATAGAATAACCAAATTGAGTGAGAATTTTTTGTCTGCCTACACGGAAGCATAAGCTTCTCAAAGTCAACACTACTCCGTCCTTGAATCTAGTCTTATTGGGTAAAGCCCGGGCAGGAGGCTTGTGATAGTGTGTGAAACAAAGTAATAAAATAGTAAAATCAACAAAATGACTTCAAACAAAGTGAGATTTGTTCTAAAGTCTTATATGACAAATTGGTCAAACTCGTACATGACGAAATTACCAAATTGAATGAGACTTTTTCGTGTGCCTACATGGGAGCATAAGCTCCTCGAAGGTCAACACTACTCCATTCTCGACTATAATCTTGTTAGGTAAAGCCTGGGTAAGAGGCTTGTGATTGCGTGAAAAATAATAAACATTACAAAAAAAATCACCTTTCTTGAAGTTTGTAATTTTAAATACTTGATATTTTTATGAAAAAATGTCAAGAAAAAGGTGATTTTAAAGAAAAAAAACGTCAAGAATTATTTTTAAAAAGCGGAGGTTTCCAGAAAATATTGTACTTGACGTTTTAAAAATGTCAAGTTCAATTAATAGTTTATTGACGTTTTTAAAACATCAAGAATAGTAGAATATACAGGGCAGCGTTGCAACGCTATGAATTTTGACGGAAAAATGAAAAATATGTGTGCCTCACATAAATAGCATTGATATATAAGATTGAAAATGCATGTATTATTTATTTGATTGGTGAATGTATGTCATATATATACCAAATTAAGGAGCAATTATAGGTAAAAACGTCAACATTACAGATTTTTAAAAAAAAATCACAAGCAAATTTCTTGACTTGTTTCCTTGTCAAGAACGTTTATATTCTGATTTCAAACATGTCAAGTGTCAGTGTTTCTTGACGTTTTTTAAATGTCAAGTGTCACTTTTCTTGACATTTTTAAAACATAAAAAAAATCGACATTCTTGACACTGGCTTCCTTGATATTTTTTAAAATGTCAAGAAAAGTGATTCTTGACATTTAAAAAACGTCAAGAAACATTGTTTTTGTAGTAGTGAAAATACACAATAAATACACATGATTAATTAAATACAATATGAAAAATAAAAGAATTCAAGATAAGAGAGAAAAATGGCCGAACTCTCAAGGTGGAACCTCATGTCCTCAGTGAAGTCACCAAGCTGTCGACATGTGCTCGAGACGATGCGGAGCGGCCAATGTCCTTAAAAGGGTCAATTTAAGAGAGAAACAAAAATGAGTCGCCACCAATCATTTTTTCGGTGTGATTGGGCACTGAAATAAAATAAGTAAATTTTAATTAAAAAACATTTTAAAAAATGCTCCACGAAAACTAGAGTTGAGTTCGGGAGTCGTTTGTGTATGGGAAGGGGTTAGCACCCCACAACACCCGTTTAGAAAACGATGGCCAAATTTGAAATCTTGAATTGCTTTATTTGTTAAATAAATTTATTTGAAAAAAAATGTTTAAAAACGAAAGTCTTATCTTGTCCCTCATTATCAAACGTTTAAAAACAAATGTTTTATTTTGTCCCTCATCCAATGCTTTGGAAGTAATGATCCCGTAAGATAAGTGAAGTAAACTTCCATCAATTAGGATAAGATGGAATTGAGGAATAATTCCTCACCACGAGAATATGAGGAAATATTACCATTTCTTCAATCCGTCATAGAAATAGCCTTTGAATGGAAAGAAGGTTTTTTTAATAATTAATTAAATTCATTTTTTTCTTGGGATCATCTCTCAGACTCACATAGATATGATCCCTCAGCTTAAGAATTCTAGAAAATCAAACTCCCAATTTTTCTAGATTCCATCGTAGGAGATTTTTTTTTAAGAAAACAATTAAAGTTGTTAAAAAAAGGGTTTAGAAAGCTTTGAAATGACATATTGATTTTTTTTTAAGAAAAACCTTTTCAAATACATGAAGTAATATTTTCTAGACTTTGCAAACAAGAGAGGAAGAAAAGATATAAAAAAAAATTATAAAATGGTTTAGTTTTTTTTAAAAAAATTAACTTCGCTTTAACACGAACTTTACAAGATCAAATAAGGATGAAAATGGAAATTAAACAATAATAATGCAAATAATTTAAAGAGCGTAATAAGAAGTTATAAAAGAACGTGCTAATTTTCTTTTTTCAAAAAAAGATTGGAGATTCGACCTCGGACTCCAAAAGAGTCGACTCCGTAAGAGACATCAGTAGGTGGCTACATATATATTTGCCGAATTTAGTAAATTTGAAAATGTAAAACAGATTGTGAATCAAATAGACTCTTAGATATCCATAATTATAGATGTTCAAAATTATAGACGCTTAACATCCTTAAATAACCGTGTTTGTTGTTTAAAAATATTTTTGAAGATATCCGGATATACTTGAATGTATTTGTTTTATAGGATTTCTACTAGAAAATGTCTTAAATTTAAATTATGTTCCAAATATGCCATAACGATTAGTTATTAATTTATAATTAATTTAATATAATTTGTACTTATATAACACATTTGTTTTTAGGGAAAATACCTTTTTGGTCCCTGGGTTTGGTCCCTTATGTTTCAAATTAGTCATTTTAGTCCCTAAGTTTTTTTAATATGTTTAAAAGGTCACTCAACTGATAAATATATTAAATTTAAAAATAAAACTAATTAAAAATATGATGTGGCAAGATGACCTGGATTTTATTTTTAATATTTCACATGTCTCTCTCTTTTCTCTCTCCTTTTTTTTTATTCTTCTCTCTTCTCTCCTGTCTGTCTCTTGTCCTCTCTTCTCCATTTACATGTCTCTTTGTTTGTCATTTTTTCAATTGGAGAACATGATGAAATTTGCTCACTTCTCACTCTTCTTTCTCTCACATGGATTAGGAATGAACAAATTGAAAGAGAGATTCCAAATCCCTCCCTGGAGAGAAAATTTCAAAAAGAAAAGAAAATTCTTCAAATTCTTCATCTCCCTATTTATGTCGACTGGTCGTCTCCTTCATCTAGATATCTCAAGAAAAATTCCTCCTCGCCAGAAAAGTTCATGTTGCCATCACCAGCAACTCTCTCTTTTTTCAACATCTAAAATCACAGAGACAAAACTCCACAAAGAAAAGAGAAGAGAAGAAAAAGAAGGAAAAAAAATGAGTCATTTGAGATTTTTGTACTTTTCTTCTATAAAATTGCATTCTTTTATGTTGATTTATTTTTTAGAAGTCATGAAAGCTATAACTTGAAGCTTTTCTTTAACGTTTGTCATTTGTTTTTCTACTCTGTTTTGGTCTCTATTTTTTCTTACAACAAAAGACAATTTTTTGTCATCAAAATCTTTTGATCCATATAACTTAAAGATTCAATTCATTTTCTTGTGAGAGAAAGAAGAGAGAGAAGTGAACAAATTTCATCATCTTCTTCAATTGAAAAATTGACGGACAAAGAGACATGGAGATGGAGAAAAGAAGACAAGAGAGAGGAGAGAAGAAAGAAGAAAGAAAAGGAAAGAATAGAAAGAGAAGAGAGAGAAATGGGAAATATTAAAAAAAAAATTCTAGGTCATCTTGTCAGGACCTTTAATATTAATATTGTTGTTTTCAAAACTTATTAGAGAAATATTGTTGTTTTGAAACTTATTAGAGAAATATTGTTGTTTTGGAAGTTCGA
>NC_052357.1:33985215-34024449 GCF_009727055.1 Benincasa hispida
TCAACAACCATACTTCATTTAAACACTTTTTGTAAATCCGTCTAAAAATAAAAACAACCTCATCTGTTTTGACAATTTGTTCCAAAAATCTATTTCCATAATTAAAGTTCATTCCATTGTTAACCGCAAAAATTATTTTTATTAATGTCAAATTTGACCATAAATTATATCTGGTATGTAATCTTGAAAACCATCTTCTTAAATTTTTGATTAAACGAAGATAACTTTTTAATAAAATAATTAGAAACCAACAAGAATATTACTTAAACTATCCCCGCTTCTAATATTGCTATAAATTGGCTCACTTTCATGTAACCTCTATTTGAATCTTTCTCACATTCCATATGAATAAAAATATTCACTTTTAAACTAAACAAATAAAATAAATATAGTTTAATTAGCATAGAGCCTGTTTTCTCCACCAAGTTTGTCAGATAACTTGTTTAGTAACATAGAATTAAGAAATTAACATGATCAATAATGTTTCTCTGTCTCTCTCTGTTTTTTTATTTATTTATTTTTTTTTTTGCTAACTATTTCTTAAATAAGAAAAAAAATTAATAACATTGTTTCTCATAATTTATTTATCCTTTATTTCTTATTATATTTATTTGAAAAAAAAGAAAAGAAAAGAGAGAAGTAAAGATAATTAAAAATTATTAT
The DNA here is from genome assembly GCF_009727055.1 of Benincasa hispida. Taxonomy (NCBI): domain Eukaryota; kingdom Viridiplantae; phylum Streptophyta; class Magnoliopsida; order Cucurbitales; family Cucurbitaceae; genus Benincasa; species Benincasa hispida. Next base: position 33,985,879 of record NC_052357.1, read on the forward strand.
TATTATAAAGAAAAGATAACTAAAACTAATTTTTAGCATTTAGATCATAATCAAATTTAAGTAACATATTTTATACACACACATATATATGTTATACTTTCAACCTTAGATCAAGAGGTGTGATTCCCTATCCTTCATATTAAAAAAATAGTAATAAATGTATATTATACTATCATTTTTAGAGTTAGAGGTTTGATACTCCTACCTCTCATATTGTAAAAAAAGGAAAAAAAAAGTTAAGAATGTTAGCACAATTATTTTATATGTATTTTGAATAAATTAACCCTATGACCATTCATGCCAAATTTCCAAGAATAAATAACATATCAAATTCCATTGACATTGATGATAGTTTCAAGATGATGATGGCTTTAAGATGACTGTAGTCTTTCTCACCCAAACTCCAAATCACTCTCTTTAAATGGGAGTCAAGAAAGATAGAGTGCTTTATTATTTTGGTATATTGGTCTCTTTATGTACTAGTTCAATTAGGGTTCCCATTAAGCCTTAGTTAACTAAGAATGAGCTTGTACTCATTAAGTTCATACTCAATTATGAATCTAGGGTCTTAATTAATTAGATCACATAATAAGGTCAAATCTAATAAAATAACCCCAATATAATAAAATATTAATCCACATACATAGCCCATACTTTAATTATACGTATTATTATTTAAATGTGTTTAACAAGACTTGAGCTATGTTTGTATACCTAATGTAATTAAATCACATAAACCTTAAGCGCGCATAAATAGGTTATTTCAATAATAGAATTCCTCTTTAGTTCAATCTACTCCATCTCCTGTATTAGCATGGTATCAAGGCTGCTTTCGTCACTACCCTTGTAAATAAACCTTCCTCGATCACCAATTCTATTATATTCAATGACATAGATCAAGTATGGATAGATAATATGGAAACTACATACAAAGTGATCTATGTCATGCCTGTTTCCAACTGGTCCAAATTCCTTAGTGAGATCATTCCGGAAAACTTTATGTTAAACTGCATTTGCTAAGCTGCATGCATGATAAACAAGTTTTGATAATCAAACATAAACCATCAACACTATTCTATATAGAAAATTAAAAAAAATAATGTCAAAAAAACATCCTTAATAACAAACTCCCACTAAACCATGGAATAAAAAAAGTGACTAACACCAATGTGAGTAACATACTCATGAAAAACTTTAGGTGGTAAACCTGTAATCAATGGATCTACCACCATAGAGTTTATTCCAATGTATTCTATCGAAATTTGACCATTTTGAACTCTTTCTTTAACAACTAGAAACTTCACGTCTACATACTTTGACCTTATATTGTTGTTGAGCCCTTTTAAGTGTCGTTTAAGTCAAAAAAAGAGCCACGAATTAAAAGAAAGTTTAAACTTCCGAACTACTCCTATTACTACAAGAACGTAGCAATAGTGGTGAGTCCGGGGTCGAACCATAGGGAGGCATAAAATTGATTCCCTCTTAAATTAAATTTGACTGTGGAAAAACACTAAAAACGGGATTTTGGGTTTTGATTAATTTGAAAACATATAGGAAAATAAATTGCAAGGGATAAATGTAAATAGTAATTGATCTAGTTCTCAGATCAAGTTAGGCATTCAATGTAATTTCAATCATCATTTTCTGCCAATTGACTATGCGTTCGAATTATGTATACATAACTACCAAATTGTTGCGATTGAACCAGTTTCTGCAAAGACCGAAAACTAATTAAATCAAAAACAATCAAACGCCCTACTAACTAATTTACATGTTTCTAAATTCAATTGGGTTCGATAGTGACCATGTAGAAATAAAAACACATGCATTATGATTTAGGATTCAATTACATTGCTTAATTGTGAGGAAATCCATATTCAATTAACCAATTTTATCTTTGAACCTAGCAATTAGACATTTTAGGAATAGCCATCAAATGCCTAATTTACTATTGCTACTTAGGACCTTAACAATACTAAGAATCATTAGCATGCACGATAAAGTGTGAAAGTCCATATCAATAATCATGCTTCAGAATTTAAACCGATTCAAAGAAAACACAATTATGAATTGCAAGAATCAATAAAAACAGATGACTCATGAAATTGACATTGAATCCTTGATCTAAGAAACTAGATGAAGATTAACTCATAAATTCATAGACAAATTTAAGAGTTAAAGCCAATACATGTTTACCATCCAAAATAAAACTAAAATCTAACTTAATGATACTTAAGAGATTAAAGGAAAAGAAGATAGTAAAGCCACTCCTCGGCCTCCATAACCTCCAAGTTCATATCCCTTGACCTAAAACTGAAGAAAATAAATTTAAAGTATTAATCGCAGCATCAACGCTGCCCTGCATCTGAGCTGAAGATGGAACGCATGCATGCGACAGATTAGCATCAAAGTATTCGGATTATTGTAACGTTGTTGACAGCATCGCAATGCTGCCCTACACACTGGCATTTTTTCTTATGACATCAAAGGAATTTAGGCAAATGTTGAGCATTGCGATACTGTCCAAGGGCTTTTTAGTCATTTTTGCCTCTATGAAGCTCAGTTGCTCAAATCAATTCGAATTTGCTTAAATTAATTCCGTTTACCTCCAAACGTTTGGTTCTACCTTTTGATTGCTTGATACCTGCAAAATAAGGTAATAAACACATAAAATCCATCAACGAGCTCAAATTATGCTATGAATAATAGCTCTTTCTTAGAGCTATCAAAAACCTCCCACTTAATTCATGCTCGTCACGAGGATGGTAGAAGCACATAGTCAAACAAACTAAGACATGTTAGCTCTAGTTGCAAAGTTGTTACTCTAGTCTCAACATTCAGTAACAATAAAGTTTGCAATCAAGAACAAAATTCAATTAGAATCAATGAATGAAGCACAATTTTAAGAATGATTCTTAATCTACTCATGCATAAGTGAACCTAAAGTCTTGCTAGTTAAGCTTCACGGCCTGGAAAATTTTTATATGGCTTTCATCCCATTTTTCCTCTACTCTGGCTCGATTATCAACCTTGGACCTACCAAACTTGCAAACAAGAGGGAACTACCAAACGTGCTTTCATACCCCACCGCCAGGAACCTATCCACTCTCTTTCCGCAGGGCCCTAACTAGACATAGCGGAGGTAGTTCTGTTCACCTCTATCCATGCACACACACACACACTATTTTACGCATTTTTTTAAACAATTAATTTGCTTCTCTTTATTTTTATTTTTTTATACGCAATAGGCCTTGTTTTATCCACCTGGTCTAGTTTTGCTCTACAACAAGTGTGATTACTCCTATGTCAAAGGTAGACGTTTCGGGTAACAACAGAAATACAAACCAAATAACCCAATTCTAAGCATGCAAAACTTTAATTTTGCAAAACAATGACTTAAAGATGTATGGGAGAACAAAAAAACAGGGCTAAAAATCATGATCATGCTTTCCTAATGTTCTTTCATGCAAATTCTATCACAGAAAGAGTGTGTTATAAACTACTCATCATAACAACGGAGCAACAGAACAAGACAACCAAAGCACACAAAGCATAGTCCAAGCACAGAGCTCATGGACCCCGTCTAAAATAAAAGCTACCCAACAGGTACCCCATCCCCAATATTAAAATGATACATTGTCCCTAATATATCTCAAGTATAGCTCAAAAATGAAAAGAGCAAGGGAACAAAAAACCTCCTCTAAAAACACATCGCACACGGGATGGTGGTGTTTGGGCTTATTCTCTTTGCATTGGCTTTTCTGTTGAAGCTTCAGAGAGACCTACCAAAGAATGAAAAATAAAAGAAAAACAAAAGCAAAACAAACCTACAAACAAAAAAGAAGTTAGAAAAAACCAAAAGAAAAAGAAACAACAAACTACAAAAATAACAAAAATGAAAATAAAGGAAGAAAAAGAAAAATACTACCAAGGGCATAAAAAAGAGGGAAGGCTAGCCTCAATCGGAGTTTGGTGAGTCTGGCATTTGAGATTAGGCCACATAAATCTTGATAGAATCCAGATATTGGTAAAGAATGGACTTCTAAGCAAGTTGGAAGATGATTCGTTACGTCCATGTGAATCTTGTCTCAATGGAAAACTAACTAAAATACCTTTTAAGGGAAAAAGTTGTAGAGCCAAAGAACCTTTAAAACTCATACATTTGAGTCTTTAAGATCTAATGAATGTAAAGGCTAAAGGAAGGTACGAATACTTCATCTCTTTCATAGATGATTATTCAACGTATGGTTACTTATTATGGAATACAAGTCTGAAGCCTTTGAAAAATTCAAAGAGTATAAGGTTGAAGTTGAAAACTTATTAGGTAAAACAATTAAAACACATAAATCTGATCAGGTGAAGAGTACATAGATTTAGAATTCAAGGACTACATGATAGAACATGGAATTCAATACAACTCTCAGCATCTGGTACATCTCAGTAGAATGGTATATCAAAAAGAAGAAATAGAACCTCATTAGATATGGTTCGTTATATGATGAGTTATGCTCGATTGCCAAACTCATTTTGGGGGTATGCAGTAGAGACTGTAGTTCACTTCTTGAACAATGTGTTCGATTTTATGTCCTAAAATTCGTGGTTTGTAAACAATAAACTTATTATGTCATTAATAAATATGTTATTGAGGTTTTATTCAATAAAGTTGTTATTGAATGTATGAATTGCTCATTTCATTCTAGAAGGAACCTAAATCAAATAAACTAAGATCTGTGGCTATTACATGAATACTTGGACTTTATGTAATGACATAAAAGTGGATCAAGGTCGAGTAAATAGTCTAAATGGTCTATAGTATATGGATAAGGTTGGGTACCTTATCTTGGGGACACCATAGGATGCGACCCACTTTATATTTAGTACAAACAATGTGATCCTGAATCGTTCATGTAAGACATGCGATCGGGGGCGTTCAGTGCAAAGAGTTTGTAAAAGATCGGACCAAGCAATAAGTCACTCTTACTGTATAACGTTGTTTACTATTTAAGACTTAATATTTCAATGCGATGACCTACATAACTTGACCTTAGTCCTGAGCTAACTATGAACTTCTATTTACTCAAGATTATCCTTAGATTTGCTTGGGTGAGGGTTGGCTCAACATCGCCGACTCAATAAGCCTCCCATTTCAGGGGTATAATCGGGTATGGACTTCACTCCTTTTTTCTTTTAGGGATAGTAAAGAGGTTGTTCCCTTAAGTGCCAACTCCAGGACTTGAACAAAGGGCTCCATGTTCTCCTTGGCTCGAGAGGGATTCGGTGTAACGATTGGATCATAAATCAAGTCTTAATTAGAGGATCAATAGAAATAAAAAAGCAAGATGTAATCTCGCGAGTAAAACAACTTTTGACCTAGCCGTTATTACAAACAACCTATAAAGGGTTGACTTACTGATTCTGGTTATATCGAGTGGACAGAAGTATACTATAGTGAGGGAAGTGCAACTACTAGGCTTTAGTAGAATTACCCGGTAGTTAGCAAATGTTAGTTAATTGGGTTAAAGAACTTAGCCGATGAATCTCAAATCATTGGAGCCCATGATCTGTAGGTCCATGAGGTCCCTCTACTAGGTCATATCAGACTAAACCTTAGAATAGTGTGACAAACGAATTGGAAGTGTTTGAATTCCATTTTTTGAGCAAAGTGTTAAATATGTACAATATATTTAACCTAATGTTTAATTGTAAATTAAACATAAAGAGAGAGAAAATAGAAAATATTTAAATAAGATTTAAATATCAAGATTATGAATAGAGATTCATATTTATTGTTATTAGTGTTAGATTTAATATTAAATTAAATTAATTAAATTGTTTAATTAATTATTTAATATTAATGTAATTTTAAAATTAATTATTAAAATTAATTTTGGGATTAAATGCAATTTATCACAATTGCATTCAAAGTCAAAATAGTTGACTAAGTCAAAATTGCATCAAAAGTTAAAATTATTGACTAGGTAAAAATGCAATAAAAGTCAAAATTTGACTCTTAAAGTCCAAAGTCAAACATCTGCATTGCTAAGTGTTATTTTCAATTGAAGACATTTCCCCCTCTAATACCACTTTGAATTAGTGGATTTTTTTAGTGTCAAATTCTCATCAAACTCAAAGTTGCATATTTTGCATGATATGGCCTATAAAAAAAGGTGTTTTATGAATATTAGCTCTCTTGGCCAAGTGGACTTTTATAAGATTATTTGATAATCTTAACCTATTTTCTCTCAAATATTTAACATCTTTCTCTCCAAATTAGTCATTCACCTGATCACCATCCTGTTCTAAAGTTGGAGAATAGTCAGGAAGACTCTCGTGGTGATCTACGGACCATTTCGTGAAGAGATTGGAGGTGATTTGGAGAAGATTTGATACTACAAAGGTTGTATATCTTCTTTCCCTTTGTTCTTAATTTAATTGCATGCTTATTTTTTGAAATTAACCAAATTAGAGTACTTTAGATCCATTATTTCTTCCGCTATGCATGTGTTCGTTCCATCACAATGTTCCCTCAAAGAGTGTTTCTGAAACACCTTTCCAGTTATGGAGGGGGCGTAAACCGAGTTTACGTTAATTCAAAATCTAGGGTTGTCCTGCACATGTGTTAGTGACAAATCCAAAAACGTTTGAGCCTCGTTCAAAATTATACCAATTTGTTGTCTATCCTAAGGAAATGAAATGTGGTCTATTTTATGATACTCAAGAAGATAAAGTGTTATCGAAAAACACTACATTTTTTTAGGAAGACCACATGATAGATCATAAACCATGAAGTAAAATAGTATGAAGTGAAGCTACTGATGAATTAACAAGGCTTGTTGTTGCAGCTGGTCCTTCATTAAGAGTTAATGAAGAAGCCAGCACTTTAGGTCAGTCTCATCCTTCTCAATCATTGAGTGTGCCTCGACGCAATGGGAAGGTTGTGATATAACCTGACTGGTACTTGGGTTTAATTGAAACTCAGTTTGTCATGCCAGATGATGGTGTTAAAGATTTGTTGTCCTATAAACAGGCAATGAATGATGTAGACAAGGACCAATGGGTCAAAGCCATAGACCTTGAAATGATGTTTACATACTTCAATTCAATATGGGATCTTGTAGATCTACCTAAAGGGTTAAAATCCATAGGGTGCAAATGGATCTATAAAAGAAAGAGAGATGTAGCCGAAACGGTACAAACCTTTCAAGCTAGACTTGTCGCAAAGGGTTATACCCAGAGGGAAAGGTTTGACTATGAGGAAACTTTTTCCTCTATTGCTATGCTTATGTCTATAAGAATTCTCTTGTCAATGCATATTATGACTATGAAATATGGCAAATGTATGTCAAGACTGCTTTTCTAAATTGCAATTTTGAAGAAAACAACTTATGTCTCAGGTCGAGGAGTTCATAACCTGAGGTTAAGAGAAAAAAGTTTTCAAGCTGAATCGATCCATTTATGGGTTGAAACATGCATCAAGATCTTGGAACATTAGATTTGATACAATGATAAAAGCTTTTTGTTTTGATCAAAATGTTGATGAACCTTGTATCTAGAAGAAAATTATCAACAATAAAGTAGCTTTTCTAGTACTTTATATGGACGATATCCTAATCATTGTGAATGATGTAAGGTGCCTCATAGACATTAGATTTGTAGCCCAATTCTAAATTAAAGATTTAGGTGAGGCGCAGTATTTACTTGGAATCCAAATCATTAGAGATCACAAGAACAACTCATTGGCTCTGTCTCAAGAAACTTATATCGACAAAATTTTGACTCGGAATTAGATACAGAACTCTACGAAAGGTTTATTACCATTCAGGCACTTGGTTTAGTTGTCTAAGGAACAATATTCAGTTGTCTAAGGAACAATATCCTAAGATACCTTAAGAAGTTGAGGATATGAGATGTACCATATGCCTTAGCTGTGGGCAGCTTAATGTATGTTATGCTCTGAACTAGGCTAGATATTTGTTACGTAATGGGAATAGTTAGTAGGTACCAGTCCAATCCATGGTTAGACCACTAGACTGCGATTAAGAACATCCTGAAGTATCTTAGGAGAACGAGGGACTATAAGCTGGTATATTGAGAAAAGGATTTAATCCTTACAAGATACACCAACCTTGATTTCTAAACTAACAAGGATTCTAGGAAATCAACGCCAGGATCAGTGTTTACACTCAACGGGGAAACTGTATTGTGGCATAGTATGAAGCAAGGATGTATTGCATATTCCACTATGGAAACTGAGTATGTAGCTGCTTCAAGAAGAAATTTGTCTCAGGAAGTTCCTAAGCAATTTGGAAGCGGTTCCAAATATTGTCTTGCCCATCACCTTATAGTGTGACAATAGTAGGAAAGTAGTCATTGCTGATCTTTTTACGAAGACTCTCTCTCGGCTAAAGTGTTTGAGGGCCAACTAGAGAGTCTTGGTCTACGAAACATGTACATTGTATAATTTAGGACAAATGAGAGATGTGTAATGGGTATATGGATGCCCTAGTTTATTATATTTATTTGTAGTAATCCCGCCTTTTGGATTCTAATATCATGTACAACCCATTAACTATAGTTTTAGTTCAAGTGGGAGTTTTTTAGGTGGTATGCTCTAAAACTTGTAGATAATGAATGTTATTAATTGACCGTCATCCATAAAGAGTTATAAATGTTAATTCAACAAATTTTATTGGTTTTGTTGTTTGTCTATTTTGTCTTAATAACCCTAAATCTAATAAACTGTGGGTTATGAAACCTCGTGAAGGACTACACATATTTTTTGACACAGAAATATGTATGTAGTGAGAAGAGTAAAGTTATGGATCTGTAGTGGAGTGTCACATTTAACGATTATTGATCAACTTGGTTAATGAGTTTAGCCAATCAATCTCATATCACTGGAGCTTCTAATCTATAGGTCCACCAAGTCTCCTTATTAGCTCACTATAAGATATTTAAGAAAGGTAATTTGAATTCTTCAAATTACTTTGAAGAAACTATATATTAATATGATTGATATATAATTGATTATGGATATGATCTATAATTCACATTGATTGGAAATAAAGTCAAGTGAATTAGATTCACAAAGAATTAATTAACAAAGAGACACTACACATATACATAGGATGATATATATACATTAAATTAGATTAAATGTATAAATAGTTATTTAATTCATGTGCAAATTAAATAAAATAATTGTTCTTTAATTGTGCTAATTAATTAAATAAGTGTTATTTAATTGATTAATTGTGGAAAAATGAAATAGGAAAAGGATTAGAAAAAAGGCTTGACCCTTTGGGAGACACTGAGACAGACACTGACAATACACAATACAGAAGTGTTATTGTGAAAATTTTCCCTAAGCCAAAAATAGAATCCTCTCTACTCTCCAAAACCCTTTTCTTCTCTCTCTCTCCCAATAGTTGGATACCACCTAGAGAATAAAGAGTTTACTCTCGTGGTAGTGTTCGAGATTGTTGAAGAAATCGCTCATGATCAAGATTGTTGAAGGAGCCATTTGTTGAAACTTAAAGAAGATTGTTTGTAAAGCTTGAGAATCTACAAAGGTAAGAATGATTCTAATATTTTCCCCAAAGGCATGTTATATTATATGTTTATATTCTATTTTAGTATATTGAATTTGTTTATGTAAAAATCCAATTGTGGGATACAAGTTCTCACACAAATGCTTCTGTTGCGAAATTCGATCCCTTTAATTTCATCATTTTGCTAAATTTGATGCATGCGACATATTCTCATTTTGAGATTTTTTTAAACTTTTTGTAGGATTTTTTTATTTTAACTTGAACTATTTGGTTATATTTGGTTGTTTACGAAATTTGCATAAGCATTAGACATACGGGGAAAAAAGAATAGAAGTATCGATTGGCAAACAATGAGGGTACCTATATATGAGTTATTTTCAAATTGGTTTTTTATCAACTCAGAGTAAATTCAAAGAAATTGATTGTTTGGTAGTTGAGGTTTTTATTCACTAGAAGAAATTCAGGCTTTAATGTCGGTTTTTAAACCAACATTAAAGGGCTTCAATAACACCAATAACAAAGCCTTTAATGTCGGTTGCAACCGACAATAAAGTTCTTTAGTGATTAAAGCTTGTCAGTTGCAACCAACATTAAAGCCTTTTTTGTTTGGATTCTTAACCGATATTGAAGCTTGAATCTGTCTGTTTTATCAATTATTGTCCGTTTTTTAAAGTTCTCTTGCCAAATCCATTTTTTCGGTAAAAAAGTATAACATGACACATCATCATCGAACACTATGGCTATGACATTATTCATGTATGGATTATAAATCTATTACATTTAATCCACAAATTCTGCTATAGAATTATAATTTAAAAAGTGTATAATAATTCAAGCCTTGAAAACACAAATTTCAAGTAATACAAAGATTATGATTTTACAAGGGCAACAGAATCTTCCCTGTAAGGGCAACACAATTTTATTTGTCTAAAAATTTTGGAGGGTTTGAGAGATTAAGAGATTTAATATACATTGTTGAGATGGACTTCATTATCAGGATTCTTCTTCTTTAGCTCATCCAGCAACTACAGAAGAATTGGAAAGATTTAGAATTTAACTTCAACTTAACAAGTAATGTGCCTGATATTAAGAATTTAACTTCAGGTAGACTCTGATCGAAGGAGAAAAATTAATATTATAACCATAACCACATTTATATAATCATATGAAAGGCCAAATGTTAATGAAACTTTAATCTTTCACGCATATTGAAACGTGCTATAATGTGATCAGAATACAGAAAACAGAAGTGCCAACTCATATGTAACAGTAACACAATCAAGATAACCAACTTCTGTCAGATTGCAAAAGTAATCTCCATTCAACATAATGAATGCATAATCTGATTATATGAAACAGGTTTAGCCAAGTAAATATACCTTATCCGGTGTCATGCCAAGCTCTCTCCTGAACACTTCACACGCTTGCTTGTACGAGGATACTAGGCATAAAACTAACCTACAAGAACATAAGAACTACTTTTCAGTATGAAATCCAAAGCAACAGAAGTTTCTTGATCAATATTAAACTGCATATCTTGAAACAGGAGGACTGGTGTCGAAGACTATCAATTTCCCAAAGTGAACTTCCTGTACCAATAATTCTTGTTAACAAGGATCAATCACCAAATATTAAATCACCACACAATAAACATAAAGCGAGAGGGGACTTTATGTGCGAGAGCGAGAGTGGAGGTATGAGTGAGAATGGAGGTATGAGCGAGAATAGCGAGAGTAGCGAGAGCGAGAGCAAGAGCGGATGGACTTTATGAGCGAGAGCTAAGGATTTGGGCGAGAGCCGAGAGGGTAGGGATTTGGCCTTTATGAGCGAGAGCGAGAGGGATTTGGGCGAAAGGAGATGGATTTGGGCAGAGATAAATATCTAAATATATAAATAATATTTATGAAAACAAGAGAAGTTGATGCATGGGTTATAGAATCTATCTATAACAATTAGATTAAAAATAGTGCTACCTTCAGTCATAACAAATATATTATGATTTCTTTCTTCCGAGGGAACATTAGCTCGACATCAAATTTCATTCTCCGAAGTAGAAATGGTCTCAGTATTCCATGCAGTTTTGCTACCATCTCCAGGATTGGAATATCTAAATATGGCACACTTATGTAACAAATGGTGCTGGAAAAAAATGTCAAAAGAATTACCAACCTGGGCCTTTCTGTTCTCTTGTGTTCCTTCTTTTTCTTCAGCTTGACAATTTCCAGAGAGACATGAACTAACAACGAATCAAACATCAATAAAGTCTTTTTCCAAATCTCTAATGCTCTAGTATTGCTCTCTCCCCTAAGAAGTACAGATGAATGACGAATCAAAAACTGTATCGCATTACCAAAACTCTTAGAACTTTGTGGTTTTTTTAGCTGGTTTATATTTAGAAACACTAAAATGTAGCCAAATAGCATTACCTCAAAAATAGATTCAAATCCTTCATATTACCTCAGAAACAGATTCAAATCTTCATTACGGCTGGTTACAATCTGCAAGGAAAAAGCTCAAACCTAGATTAAAATTGAAGCGAAAAATATCTAAAAAAGGGGGAATGAAATTGCAGATTGAATTACCTCAGAAATCTATTCAAATCCTTCATATCTCTACCGATTTCTCTGTTCTTTCTTCAATTTATTTTTTCAATCATCGTTGGAATCTTCTCAAGCATCGACTATGACTCTCGCTGCTTGTTTATCAATGGCATCGGGAGTACAAAAAGATGCAAATCGATTTCAAATTGGTACTACATGGACCGGCATTGCTGACCTATCTACGGGTTCCGCCATTTCTCGTTGGTTCCACATATCTCTTACTTCTCTACCTTAGAAACAGATTCATCGAGTAGGTGTTTGAGGGAGTGATGATTCAAGTGATTGGCTTTTTTGGCAAATTTTGGTCGCCATTTTTTATAGCTTTCGGTTTTAGCTCTCTTCGCCGTCTACAAAGGTTTGTCTGAAATTTGAGAGAGAAAGGAGAGAAACAAAATGTAACCTATATACATTTTCGTAAGAAAAAAAAGGGGGTGGGGTGGGGGGGGGGGGGGCAGGGCTGGGGAGGAGGTGGTTGATGAGGAAAATAAGGTTTAGAAAAGGGATAGATAGGATAGATATTGGAGAGAAGCCGGAAATGAAAAAAAAATGGGGGGGAATGGGTTTTGGTTTTTTTTTTTCGAAAAATATAGAGAGACGGAAACAATAAACAATATTAACTTAAAGATGCTATCTACTATGTTAATCAAATAGGGAAGCAATATATAAAGGGAATCACATACCCTTGAAGACGAATTATTCTCGTTCCTCTCCAATTCGCATCGTCTTCTCCCAATCTCATGAACACCGCCAACCGGACACCCACTATAGGGTCTTCCCCATTATTCTCAAGGACGAAAATCATGTAAAGGTGTGGGCTTGCAGTTAAATTTGGTGGGAAGAAAAAGAGAATTGAGGGGAATTTCTTCTCTATAAAATACCTGCATAAACACAGAGAACCAGAGAAACCAGAGAGGAGAACAAAAGAGAACAGTTCTCTCCATTTTTTGTTTTTATGTGAGAGTGCGATTGAGAAAATGGGTGAGAGAGTTATAACTTCTTTGCCCTTAATTTTAATTAAAATAAAATTCCAAAAATTGTGGATTTAATATATATATATATATATATATATGGTAACCATATAATATATATACAAACTATATGTTATATCACATATAAATATAAAACCCGTAGTTAATATTATATCAAATATAACAAAAACTATAGTTTACTATTCTCTCAAATAACGCAAGGTATTAATATGAATCACATTCACATTAATTTTAACCTATAGTTTTTATATGAATCACATTCATATAAATAATAATTCAATCATATTCAAATTATAATACCTCTCAATAAAATATATATTCATATTAATTTTAATGTATAGTTCCTATATGAATCATATTCATATAATTAATATTTGAATCATATTCAAACATTTATTTCTCTCATAAAACTATATAAATTCAATATGAATCATATTCGAATATTTATTTCTCTTATAAAAATGTATCAACATATATTACATTATAAAATGTATCAATATACATTACTTAACTGTATCTTATACAATTAATTCCCTTTAATTAATTTAAACAATTCAAATTAAACCAAAATTAATTTGATTCTCATCAGTCCTCATTGAGCTAACGACGGGACCTTATGGACCTATAGATTGAAGCTCCAATGATATGAAATTAATTGATAAAATTGTTTTAATATAATTAATCAACGTTCATTAATTTTCGATCACTCCATAAAGACCGATAATTGAATTCTTCGCACTATAAATATATTTATGTATCCATTGGATATAAGCAATCAACAGTGGATTGACTCTTCACAATTACTCATCATTATAGTTTGGTCAGATTACCGTTTTACTACTTTAGTTACATCTAACTCCTTAAGGACCATTGATCCCTGTAATGAACAATTAGTCATAGTCCAATTATGACCGAACTCTTATCGGGTCAGGAAAGGGTGAGGCGTGTAACAACCCAGATTTGAACGCATACAGGAAATTAAATGTCAAATAATAAGCAGAACGAAATTTTATTTAAAGGGGTAGAAATTTAGAAGAAGAAAAAAAAATGAATAATTGGAAATTGGAAATTTATTGGATTAATTGGATATTTATTCATTATCCAAAAATAATGAATAAGGGAGCAGAATCAGGGAGGATTCATTGGAAGTTGGGCGCTAGCTAATTCAGGAGACAACGGGCAATAGATAACTTTTGTTTGGACACTACTCATTTGAAGAATTGGAGGTGAATTAATTGCCCATATACTCTTAAAATTTGAAAAAAGGAAGTGCAATCCACAAGTAGTGAAGGCAACCACGCGTGAAAACTAGGTAGATTGGAGAGAACATTGGAGAGAGCGAGAGTAAAGAGAGTGAGATTCTAAGCAAGACGTAGGAAAGAGCGGGAGCAGGAGCAAAAGCGAGAGAGAAAGCGAGAGCAAGAGCGGGAACGAGAGCGGGAGCGGGAGCGAGAGAGAGAGTAGGAGCGAGAGCGGGAGCGAGAACGAGAGCGAGACCAGCGAGAGTGAAAGCGAGAGTGAGAGCAGCGACAGTGACAGCGAGTGTCGCGAGAGCCAAAACAGCGAGAAAGCTGGAGAGAGCGAGATTCTAAGAACAAAGATAGCGAGATTTGGACAGAAGCGTGGATTATGCGTTAAATTTGGCCATGATCTTATAGATTATACATAGAAAAATCCGAAAATTGAATACAAACAAAGAATGATGACGTAAGGGCAAACGTTAGCCAAGATTAGGTGTCTTATTGAGAGGAATCCTTAAACCCTAAGTAATTTTAAAGAAGCCACCTGTACGATGATTTGTCACACTGAGAAGAGCTGAAAACTACTATAAATAGGACCCTTTACCTAAAGATTTAACCCATTCTCAAATAAATCTTAGTAACAAAGAATCGTGTGAAATAGTAAGTGTGAGTGAGGAAGTTTTGTGAGATTAAAAGAGAAAAGCTCGAGTAAGATGCTGCCCAAATTTCCTTCTAGTTTAAAAAGGGAAAGCTCTACTGATCAAACGTAAAGAATAATAAGGAGTAACTAGATCACGGTAAGTATTTATCTCACCCTCTCTTTAAATGTTCTATGGTAGTGTACCTTTATTATGTTGCATCATTATGTTAATTGTTATATTGCATTACATGTTTAGAACATGTTTCTCTATAAGGGACCCCATGCATTATGTTTGTTCACGATTACGTTAAAATCAAATTTTAATTAGGTGTAAGTTATGCTTCCAATCTAATCTTACGTTTATGTTAATAGTTGATGTTGGATGCGACTTTGGCTCTACTGACTGTATGAACCGCTAATCATCAGATGGGTTAGTTTCCGCTTAAGTTCTCATCTTCCTATCAGGGCGGAGAAATTTATGCTTCCAGGGCTGGCAGGGCATGTATGGTTGCACCCCTCGAGGCCTAATCTTACGTTATGTTTATGCTAGGGACTAGCAGGTATGTATGGTTGTACCCCTCTAGTCCAATATTACGTTTATGCTAATGGTTGATGTTGGATGCGACTCTGGCCCTACTGACTGCATGACTCGCTAATCATCAGATGGGTTAGTTTTCGCTTAGGTCTTCATCTTCCTATCAGGACGAAGAGATTTATGTTGGAAGCATAACCGACCACCACATGTTATTATACGTTTTCGTTCCCTATCATATGTTTTCATGACATGTTGCTTGTGATTGTGCATTTGGTCACTACCCTACGTGAGAACTACTTACTGGGTATATTATATACTCATCCTATATTTTTAGAAACTTTGTAGGTAAGGACACAGCGTAGATGGCAAAATTGGACGTCGCTCAAATGGCCAACCATCAAACTCACTATCATAGACATATGTATTTTGTACCACCACGCTAATGTTTTATGGATCCTGGTGTTTTGATAAATAAACTTTTTATACAGTTTTTTTTATCTAATTAATAAAATTTAGATATGTTCTTTGAAATTTTCACAAGAACTCATCTCATGATAGAAAAGTCTAAGTATGCATGTCGTAGTGGTCGGATCATAATGTGTAAGGATCCAGGCGTTACAGTTTGGTATCAGAGCGTTTGGGCGAAATAGGCCCTATTGCATTAGAAGAGTCGTGGTGTTTGATGGTTCGGCCTGTTAATTGATGCCCATAGCCATGCCAAATACGTTGGTAAGTGGAATTTTCAAACGATTAATTTAGTAAATAATTTAGTAAACACAAGGTATGAGTTAAAAAAAAAAATTAAATTAGATTGCTTCCTTATTATGAAAATAAAATGTGTGCACCAGATGCCACCACAAAGGGCTCCAACACGACGAGGCAGACCTCGAAGTGAATCCACAAGGGATCAAAATCAAGGACATGGACAGACGCCTTATGTGTTACTTACACCAGAGGCACTACAACTACTAATACAAAATATGAGTAATCGAAACACAACCTCGTCCACCACACCAACAACCAACGATACAAATGACTCGAAGATCATTCGAGAATTCAGGAAGTTCAACCCTTCAACATTTGATGGATCATCTGTGGATCCAATTATAGCAGAGAATTGGATAACAGAAATAGAAACCATTTTCCGCCATATGAACATCCCAGAAGAACAGAAAGTAAATTGTGCCACCTTCATGTTAAGAGGCGATGCAAAGTTCTTGTGGAACTCCACACAAAGAATAGTAAAAGGTACAATCTCATGGCAGCCAATTCAATAAGGCTTTATACAACAAGTATTTCCCTTTGACAGTGAGATATCAAAAGGAAGTGGAATTTCTTAATCTTCGTCAAGAAAATATGTTAGTGGCAGAGTATGAACGGAAGTTTGATCGCTTGTCTCATTTTGTTCCTCGACTAATGGACACAGAAGAGAAGAAGGTGGAAAAGTTTATTTGGGGATTAAGAGAAGGCATTCGAGGCATTGTTACTGCTTTCCGACACAAAGAGTATGCCCTTGCCCTCGAGTCGGCCTTACTAATGGAAGTAGATCTTGCTGCCAAAACCTCAACTTCGGAACGAAGATTCATGCCAAATCAAAATAGGAAATTCACCCAATAAGGCTTCCAACATTCACAACGGCAAGCAAAAATTTCCCAAAGCACTCAGGGCATACAGTTACAACAGGAGAGCCGAACATTCACATATTCTAAGTGTAGAAATTGTGGAAAACGCCATCAGGGGCAATGTTTTCGGAACATAAGGGTGTGTTTCAACTGCGGCCAGACAGGTCACTATGCAAGGGCTTGCCCAAAGTTCATCAACCAAGTATCAACTGCCCAGCCCACCCAACCTACTAGTAACAAGGTTACCCAACAATAGAAAGGATGGGTGTTTGCTGTTACACGTCAAGAGGCAGAGGATCAAGATGCAGTGCTTACAGGTACATTACCCATCCTCGGGTATTATGGCTTCATTTTATTTGATTCGGGCTCTAGTCATTCATTCATCTCTACAACATTTGCACAACATGCTCAATTAACATCAAAGCCCTTAGGCTACATTCTATCTGTAGCTACTCCTACGAGAGTATCTATGTTGGCCCACTCAGTAGTAGAAAACTGTGAATTGTCAGTATCAGGGCATAAACTACGGATGACCCTTATCATCCTAGACATCAGTGATTTTAACATAATACTAGGTATGGACTAGTTAGCAGAAAACTATGCAAGCATAGATTGCCATAATAAAGAGATCATATTCACCTTTCCAACAGGAACCAAGTTTAAGTTTAAGAGTTCTAACACACAATCAGTCCCAAGAATAATTTCAGCCTTAAAAACTAAACATTTGTTCAACCATGGGGCTTGGTCATATTTAGCAAGCGTAGTAGATTTACGAAACCAAAAGGATGAAATTAAGGCCATTCCTGTAATAAGGGAATTTAAAGATGTATTCCCAGAAGAGTTACAAGGATTACCACCTAGTCAAGAAATAGAATTTTTTATAGATCTAATTCCGGGAGCTGAACCAATATCTAAAACATCATATAGAATGGCACCTGCGGAATTAAAAGAACTCAAAATACAATTACAAGAATTGTTAGATAAGGGATTTATACGCCCTAGCATGTTCCATGGGGAGCACCTATTTTATTTGTTAAGAAAAAGGATGGATCAATGCGTTTATGTATAGATTATCGGGAGTTGAATAAGTTGACAATAAAGAATAAGTATCCACTCCCACGCATTGATGACCTATTTGACCAATTACAAGGAGCCTCAGTATTCTCCAAAATAGACTTACGATCTGGATATCATCAACTACGAATCAAGGAGTCGGATATACCCAAGACTGCTTTCCGAACAAGATATGGGCATTATGAATTCGTTGTGATGCCCTTTGGATTAACGAATGCTCCCGCAGCCTTCATAGACTTGATGAATAGAATTTTTAAGGACATCTTGATAACTTCGTGATCATATTTATAGATGATATTTTGGTCTATTCCAAGTCTGAGGCAGAACATGAAAAACATCTTAGGGACGTCTTTTCCATATTAAGAAATGAAAAGTTGTATGCCAAATGATCTAAGTGTGAGTTTTGGACGCGAAAAGTTGCCTACCTAGGGCATATTGTAAAGCAAGAAGGAATCTCAATGGATCCTGCTAAGACTGAAACAGTTATCAAGTGGCCTCGCCCAACAACAGTCAGCGAAGTGCGCAGCTTCCTTGGATTAACAGGATATTATAGATGATTTGTGAATAATTTCTCAAGTATAGCATTACCCTTAACCAACCTAACCAAGAAGAATAATCCTTTTGTCTGGAACCAAGCATGTGAGTAAAGCTTCCAGAAACTAAAAGAAAGGTTGACCACAGTCCCTATTCTCACTATACGTGACGGATCAGGGGGTTTAACGGTGTACAGTGACGCATCGAAGAAGGGGCATGGTTGGCATCCAATAAAAAAATTAATTAAAATGGAAAATTTAAAATTTATAGCTAAAAACTCAAAAGTTCTCATAAAAAAAAATCCAAACAATCTAAAAAATATGAAACTAAGATGAAACATTTTTGTTAGTCCTATGACACCGTCAATAGATCCCTTGACGAGCACGTTTACATCCTTTTTCTTACTTGGAAAACATTTTAGAAAATAATGAATATTTAAAACACTAGTAAGTAACTCCATTACCAAGGTTTGGCTATGCAAACACGTTCAACAAGCTCTGAATATTGTGAACTGGGACGTAATCTAAAGTACTAAATCTGAATAGTTTAACATGTTCCTACTGTTTGTGCGATATATTCACATAGTATCTGGTGAACTAGAAGATGCATATTACAAACTAAATATGAGGTATACTTAGCAACTTATAGGAGGGCAATTGTGACCAAACTGATCTAACCTGCAACATGCAATAAATGGTCCCACAAAATGAAATCATAACATATCATCTCGTGAAATTCATAGTATGCTTGACAAAAATGTATTAAATCATGAAAACATATCATGCAAACTTTTCTATAAAACTGTATAACAAAAATTGAAATATTTATTCAGAGGCATTTCAGTCGTAAGGCTACTAATTACCTTAATCTAGCAAATTGATCCCTTTTTGGCTTAAGAAAAATCTTATATATATATCAATATCCTAAATTTAGCTTTCTTTTTTTTTTTCCCTTTTTACCTTTCAAGACTAATAAATAATTCAAATCTTTAATCAAAATTAAATTGAATAAATTAATTATTGTAATGGCCCGACTCTCTAAACCTATTAATAAGGCCATTACCTTATGCATACATAAATTTCAAACTCTCATTTCAACTTAAGCAAAAGAATCAGACCGTTTTATAAAATTTATAACTTCAATCAAATAAAAGTTCAAATAACATAAAACCTTAGTTCAGGGTACACCTAAAATTGTAAAACAAAGTTAGATACTTGCATAAAGTGATAAATAGTGCAAATACTACCTCTCAAGGTTCAAATACCAAAACAAACATTTACAATATGAAAACATGAGCAGAAGCATCTATTTGGTCTCAATGGTACGGTTACAGACTCTTCTTGTCATTCCTCAGTCTTCCCTTGCCCTTCCAAAAAACACATTATAAGAAAGGGTGAGTACAAAAATACTCAAAAAATAACCCCATGCCGAGGTCATACTATGCATTTATGTCCAATAAATGCAAAAATGATAATTGTTCGATTTGATGCCCTAAATCCCATAGGATCCTGTAGTTTGTAATTGTATTGTACAAATTTTTTATTTATTTAATAAAATATGAGATATTTTATTTGACATTTAGTAGCATTAAACCCACAAACCAATAAACTAACATCTAAGGTTATTAACTTAAACATTTATGTAAAAACCATGTTTAAGTGATAATCTAAATGGTCTGTAGTGGATGGATAAGGCTGGATACTTTATCCTAGTAACACTACAAATACAACCCATTTTGTAGGTATTACAATTATTATAAAATGCTATAAATGATATGATCCTGATCATTCTTGTAGAGACATGTGGGCGGGTGTATTCTATACAAAGGAGTTTGTATAAAACCGGACAACGACATGGCTAGTCTCATTATATAACGTCGTTCATAATAAAGTCTTACATTTCACCTGACCATGGGTGATATGACTTAAATCCTAATGAGTTGTGAATTCCTACCTATGAAGACGGTCCTTTGATTTGTATGGGTGATCGTAGCTAGATTGTCGATTCTATAAACCTACAATTTTGGGGATTCGTCTGATTACGAAGCTGGGAACACAGCTACGCAAGACGAAATTCACTCCTCCCTAATGTCGGGGTAAGTAGATAAATTTTTCCCTTAAATGCTAGTTTTGGGGCTTGAACAATATGGTGCCATACCCTCTCCTGGTCCGAGAGGAGTTGGTCATAGTTGGACTATGATTTATTATTCATTAGAGGGATCAGTGGTACTTAAAAAGTTAGATGTAACTATAGGGGCAAAATGGTAATTTTGACATAGTTGTACTTCGAGCAATTTGTGAAGAGTCATCACATTGTTGACTGGTTATATCGAGTGAACATAGAAATATATTTGTAGTGCGAAGAGTGCAGCTGTTAGTATTTAGTGGAGTGTTCCGACAGTTAGTAGATGTTGAATAGTTTAATTAAAGAAGTTTAATGAATGATTCAAGTACCATTGAAGCTTCAAGATATAGGTTCATGAGGTCCTCTCTGTAGCTCAACAGGATTTTAATGAGAATCAATTGTTGATTAATTTGATTGTTCAAATTAAATGAGGGAATTAATTATATGTGATATAATTAATTTAATTTAATTATATATGATATAGTTACTATAATGTATTTGAAGCATTATAATATAAAGTTTAGTTGAGAGGAAATAAATATTTGAATGTGATTTAAATATTAATTTTATGAATTGGAATCATATAATTGAATTTAATATAAATGAGATTTATATTAAATACCATTGATGAGAGAATTAAAACTATAGCTTATATTGTATAAGATATAATATTAAACCAAGAGATTTCTCTATATGTTATATATGATATAGACATATAGTTATATTATGATTAAATATAAAGTTATATATATATAAATAAATAGTTATTATTATATATTGTATATAAAGTTTAAATTTTAAATTAAAATTAATTTATTAATTATATTAATTAATTTTGAATTTTAGGCAGGGAAATAACTTCCCTTTCCTAATCTTTTCTCAACTCACGTAACTAGTGGGAGGTACGTGAGATTTGGTGTGTGAATTTTCTTTTACAAGAGAAATTTAACAAGATTGGAAGCAATAGGTTTCTCTAAAAAAAACCCCAAAAACTTTCCCTCTCTTCTCAATTTTCTTTCTTCTCTCCCAAAATTCGTAGAGCTCAAATATACTCTATGATTCTCATCCGAAGAATACAGAGGAAGATTTTGTGGTGGTGGCCATTTTGGATCGTGCTTTGTTCGTGACCAATTTTGAAAAGTGAAAATTTGTGAAGAAGGGTTCTTCAAGGGTAAGGTTTCTTGAACCCTATTTTTTCCTTTTCTCAATTTTTTTGGGCACGCTGTATAAATTTTATTTGAATGCATATTTTTAGGTCCAAGCTGTTATTTAATTTCCAAAATATTTAATTACAGTAATAGTTGGGGATTTGACAATTATGTGTTCATATGATGAATGTTTATGAAATGTGTATTTTTGGTTTAAACAATTTTGGATGTTTTCAAGATATTGGATCTAGATTTATCGCTTTAAGCTTTTTAAATTTCAATTTGTAAGGGCCCTTTGTTTTTTGGCATAAAATCTCAATATCGAGTTTACTAATTTGTTCTAATATTGAGTCACTCGTGATGTTCTCTGGTGAAGTTTCTCGAGAGGCCGCAATAGGAGGAAATGAAGAATGATCGCGGATGGTATAGTTGTTGACTGTACAAGTCATATTGTAACGCTGCGATTGAGGAAAGGACCGCTTTGTTCTTTTTCGTAGCGTTGCAATGCGTAGGCAACCAACATTTGCAATGGATTTGAGATCGAAAAATAAACAAGTTCTCGCCTGGTTGTGGTTCGTTGACTCAAATTTTCTGTGTTCGGTTCGATTTGGACGCATTCGGGTCCGGTTTGGGTGTAGTTGGTAGTTCGATTAGAGCGGTTCGAGGCCAGGTTTCACTTGTTTCGAACTGATTGACTATTTTTTATTAAATAGTTAATTATTAATTAAATTAGATATATAAGTGTTTTATTACGTTAATTTAATTAATTGTTTAGCTAATCTATTTTTCGTTTTGATTCTATTAGAAAAAAAATCCAATCCCCGTCCAATAATTGTTGTTTAAAATTATACATTTGATGTATAATTTATTTTATTATTATATGTCATAATGTATGCCATATAGTAAAAATCCCACCATAGGTTATGCATCATTTATACATATAATGTATGTATGCCATATAGTAAAAATCCCAAAACCTTCTACGCATACGGCTTTTTCTCATTGTTCTGAACCCTTGGGCTTTATTATCTAATTTTCACGAATGATATAAAAAATGAAGCCAAATTTTGAAAACTAAAAAAAGTAGCTTTCAAAAAGTTGTTTTTGTTTTTGGAATTTTGTTAAAAAATCAACCACTATACTGAGTGTTGGGTTATTCAAACTTCTCTAGGCCCAATTACTCAAGATCAATACTGAGAATATGAAGAAATGGTCGAGAAAGACACTGTCAAATCCTCGATGCTCAATGTGTATTTCCTTTTATCCTTGACGAGTTTATGTTCAATCCTCAATGGAATTTGATTAATGTTGAATGATACTTGATATTATTTGATGACTCTTGATCTTTCTCCATGCGACTCGAAGGCGAAAATGACTAACTCGAAGCAACTTGATAGACGAAATCGATGCACGATTCAACTTGATGTTCTGGAATTCGATACAATTTGAAAGCAAGATTGTTTTGTGTGCGATTTGCAGAAAGATTACAGTCGATTGAAAGAAAAAGATAAAGACAAGAAGAAGAAACACACAGGTTTACGTGGTTTGGCCAAGATGCCTACGTCCACAGGAAAATTCAGGTGCTTTTTCACTTAGAAGATTGCGTACAACTTTTGTTTATTTACAGAAAAATAGGAAAATTATGAACTTAACTCTGTTATGTTTTCTGATCAGTTGTATTTATAACATATACCAATAGACTGTTTACAAGATAAAGTTAGTTATAAACAAAAAATAGCTGAAGTATTTGAGTCATAATTTCTTCACTTAGAAAAGATGCAAATAATAAAAAATGGTTACGAAAGGGAGTCTAAAAAAATTATTTTGCATATAGTTTTGAGAACTTTTCGTAAATTTGACGAATGAGAAGTTATGTTATTAATCAAATAATTAGGATTGTTTTTATATGAATCACATTCATATAAATAATAATTCAATCATATTGAAATTATAATACCTGTCAATAAAATATATAAATTTAATATGAATCATATTCATATTAATTTTAATGTATAGTTCCTATATGAATCATATTCATATAATTAATATTTGAATCATATTCAAACATTTTTTTCTCTCATAAAACTATATAAATTCAATATGAATCATATTCACATTAAATTTTAACATATAGTTTTTATATGAATCATATTCAAATATTTATTTCTCTTATAAAAATGTATCAACATATATTATATTATATAATGTATCAATATACATTACTTAACTGTATCTTATACAATTAATTCCCTTTAATTAATTTAAACAATTCAAATTAAATCAGAATTAATTTGATTCTCATCAGTCCTCATTGAGCTAACGACGGGACCTTATGGACCTATAGATTGAAGCTCCAATGATACAAAATTAATTGATGAAACTGTTTTAATACAATTAATCAACATTCATTAACTGTCGATCACTCCATAAAGACCGATAGCTGAACTCTTCGCACTATAGATATACTTATATGTCCATTTGATATAACCAATCAACAGTGAATTGACTCTTCAGAATTACTCGCAAGTATATGCAAGCCCATCAACAAGGACTATGACTTCAAGGAACTTAATCTCAGAGCATCAGGGAGTGAACTTCAGCCTAGCCAAACAAGCACGACGAAAATGGTCACAAAGCACCCATCCAAACCCACCCATCTACCTATCAGTATTCCAAAGCGACATTAGTATTCAAATTCAAGGCATCGTGACAAGGGAGATTCCAGTAGATAGGGACTAGATAGCACCTATGGCTTTCAACTTCGGAGGAGAGATGTTTTGACTCGACTTTCTATGGTTCTATTTGAGGTCACTACTATTATGAATGCAATTTCAAGTTGATCATTTTGATACAAAATAAGAATTTTCTGAATAACAAAAGTAAATTTGATTCGGCATCCAATGAAAAATTTTAATTAAAATGGAAAATTTAAAATTTATAGCTCAAAACTCAAAGGTTCTCATAAAAAAAAATCCAAACAATCTAAAAAACATAGTACTAAGATGAAGCATTTTAATTATCTAAAAAATATTTTTAAAAAATAATGAGTATTTAAAACACTCGTAAGTAACTCCACTACCAAAGTCTGGCTGTGCAGACATATGCAACATGCTATTAGTTTTGTGAATGGGACGTAATCTAAAGTACTAAATCTGAATATAGGCTATTAGAGTGAACAATTTAACATTTTCTTAGAGTATGTGAGATGTATTCGCATAGTATCCGGTGAATTTGAAGGTGCACATAATAAACAAAATATGAGATATATACATAGTAACAAATAGGAGGGCAATTGTGACCAAACTTATCTAACCTGCAACATGCAATAAATGGTCCCACCAAATGAAACCATAACATATCATCTCATGAAATTCATAGTATGCTTGACTAAAATGTATTAAATCATGAAAACATATCATGCAAACTTTTCTAAAACCGTATAACAAAAGTTGAAATATTTATTCAGAGGCATATCAGTCGTAAGGCTACTAATTACCTTAATCTAGCAAATTGATCCCCTTTTGCCTTAAGAAAAATCTTATATATATATCAATACCCTAAGTTTAGCTTTCTTATTTTTTCCTTTTTACCTTTCAAGACTAATAAATAATTCAAATCTTTAATCAAAATTAAATTGAAATAAATTAATTATTGTAATGACCCGACTCTCTAAAACTATTAATACTGTCTCTTATACACATCTAGATGTGTATAAGAGACAGAGTTTGGGTACCCCTAAAATTGTAAAACAAAGCTAGACACTTGCATAAAGTGTTAAATAGTGGAAATACTACCTCTCAAGGTTCAAACACCAAAACAAACATTTACAACATTAAAAAATGAGCAGAAACATCTATTTGGTCTCAATGGCACGGTTACAGACTCTTCTTGTCATTCCTCAGTCTTCCCTTACCCTTACAAAAAAACACATCATAAGAAAGGGTGAGTACAAAAATACTAAAAAAATAACCCCACGCCGAGGTCATACTATGCATTTATGTCCAATAAATGCAAACATGATAATTGTTTAGTTTGATACCCTAAATCTCATAGGGTCCTGTAGTTTGTAATTGTATTGTACAAAATTTTTATTTATTCAATAAAATATGAGATGTTTTATTTGACATTTAGTAGCATTAAACCGACAAACCAATAAACTAACATCCAAGGTTATCAACTTAAACATATATGTAAAGACCATGTTTAAGTGATAACCTAAATGGTCTATAATCGATGGATAAGGCTGGATACTTTATTCTAGGAACACTACGAATACAACCTGCTTTGTAGGTATTATAACTGTTATAAAGTGCTACAAATGATATGATCCTGATCATTCACGTGGAGACATGTGAGCAGGTGTATTTTATACAAAGGAGTTTGTATAAGACCGGACCACGACATGACTAGTCTCATTATATAAGGTCGTTCATAATAAAGTCTTACATTTCACCAGGATGACCATAGGTGATATGACTTGAATCTTGAGTAAATTGTGAATTCCTACCTATGAAGACGGTCCTTTGATTTGTATGGGTGAGCGTGGCTAGATTTCCGATTCAATAAACCTACCATTTTGGGGATTCGTCTGATTAAGAAGCTGGGAATACAGCTACGCAAGACGGAATTCACTCCTTCCCTAACGTCGGGGTAAGTACATAAATTTTTCCCTTAAGTGCTAATTTTGGGGCTTGAACAATATGGTGCCACACCATCTCCTGGTCCGAGAGGAGTCGTTCATAGTTGGACTATGACTTATTATTCATTAGAGGGATCAGTGGTACTTAAGGAGTTAGATGTAACTATAGGGGCAAACTGATAATTTTGGCAGTTGTACTTCGAGCAATTTGTAAAGAATCATCACATTGTTAACTGGTTATATCGAGTGGATATAGAAATATATATCTGTAGTGCGAAGAGTGCAGCTGTCAGTATATAGTGGACTATCCACAGTTAATGGATGTTGAATAATTTAATTAAAGAACTTTAATGAATGATTCAAGTACCATTGGAGCCTCAAGCTACAGGTCCATAAGATCCCCTCTGTAGCTCAACAGGGTTTTAACGAGAATCAATTTTTGATTAATTTGAATTATTTAAACTAAATGAAGGAATTAATTATATGCGATATAATTAATTTAATTTAATTATATATGATATAGTTACTATAATGTATTTGATATATTATAATATACAGTTTAGTTGAGAGGAAATAAATATTTGAATGTGATTTAAATATTAATTTTGTGAATTGGATTCAGAAAATTAAATTTAATATAAATGGGATTTATATTAAATACCGTTGATGAGAGAATTAAAACTAAGTTTATATTGTATATAATATAATATTAAACCATAGATTCTATGTTATATATGATATAATATATTATTTAATAATATTATATATAGTATATTACTGATGTATGTTATTATTAAAGGTTTAATTTTAAATTATAATTATTTATTAATTATATTAATTTTAAATTTAATTTTTAGGCAGGAAATAACTTCCTCTCCTGATCTTTCTCAACTCATACGTAACTAGTGAGGTTACGTGGGATTTGGTGTGGAATTTTCTTTTAAGGAGAATTTACAAAGATGTGGAAAATCGGGTTTCTCTAAAAACATTTTATTCCAAAACTCTCCCTCACTCTCATTTCATTTCCCTTCTCTCCCAAATTCGTAGAGCCACACACTTCCTATGATTCTCATCCCAAAAAGAATACAGAGGAACATTTTGTGGGTGGCCATTTTGGATCGTGGCGTTGTTCGTGAACACATTTTGAGAAGTGAAAATTTGTGAAAAACGGTTCTTTAAGGTAGATTTTCTGAGCCCTATTTTTTCCTTTTCTCAATTTTTTGGACATTAAATTTTAATTTGAAAGCATATTTTTACTTATGTAATTTTGTGTTCTGTGAAAAACAAAAATTGGACGATCCATTTTTTTCCGATTAGGACCTTCACAGGTTCCTCCAATGTTATTAAGAGCATGGTTTTTGGTCCCATATTTTTTTAACTTACAGAATTAATTACAGTAATAGTGGGTTTTACATTCTGTGTTTATGATGAATATTATGGAATGTGTTGTTTGGTTTCACAATTTTGGATGTTTTCAAAAGATGGATCTAGATTTATCGCTTTAAGTTTTTCACTTTCAATTTGTAAGGGCCCTTTGTTTTTGGCATAAATCTTGGCAATCGGAGACTATTTGTTTATATTGAGTACTTGTGATTTCTTGGTGAGTTTTCTGGAGAAACCGAGGCCAAATAGGAGGAAAAATGAAGATTGATCGTGGCTGTAAGTGTTGACTGTACTGCAGTATTGCAAAGCTGCGATGAGGAAGAACTCTTTGTTCTTTACGTCAGCTGCAAATGCTAGCAAACATTACAACAATTTGAGACGAAACAAAACGATTTTCTCGACTCTGTTTTGGTTCGTGACTCAATTGTTTGTGTGTTCGGTTTGTGGTTTTGGAGCCGTTTTGGGTCCGGTTTGGGTTGTTGGTGGTTTGCGGTTCGAGCAGGTTACGAGGCTCAGTTCACTTGTTTCGAACCGATTGAATATTTTTCATAATATTTACATTATTAATTAAATTAATATAAGTGTTATATTAATTTAATTAATTATTTAGGTGTCTAATCCCTATCCAATAATTGTTGTTTAAAATTATACATTTGATGTATGATTTATTTTATTATTATATGTCATAATGTATGCCTTATAGTAAAAATTCCACCATAGGTTATGCATCATTTATATTATAAATGTTATAATATATATAGTGGCATGGCTTAATTTTATAGCATGCTCATGCATCTTAGGGTGATCCTTTTGTCGACGGGTGCTTCTATTACACTTGAATGCAGTGAGGATATATATGACATGGAAGGTGGTACTGTGTAGGCTTAGTTTTATTGTACAACTTAAAGGGAAAAAAGTTTACATCCTATTACCCATTTAGTGGATCATGCCTCCGTCTCCGTAGTTTTTGGTATTGAAGCCTTTATTATGAAATTTCAGTATTCTCATTCTGAAATTATTCCACCTGACCTGGTGAAAACCCGTAATACGCCCTGAAGAATTCCTATCAGCGGACTTCCCACTTCGAAAGCCTGATTCGCTGCTCTCAAAATCATTCCAAAGTCAGTTACGGGTCTCAAAACCTCTTTTTCCTGTAGAGGAGAAAGGACCAGTCAGAACCAGAAAGAATGTTTTACAGTTTCGTGAGGCTAATCAAATAACGGCAGATAAACGATTGTAACAGAGACAACCCCGTCTTCTCTTAGCTATATGCTAAACACTAGCCTATCTAGCCCAGCAATTGAACAGTTAGCTCGAGTGTAAGGAG
The DNA here is from genome assembly GCF_009727055.1 of Benincasa hispida. NCBI lineage: Eukaryota > Viridiplantae > Streptophyta > Magnoliopsida > Cucurbitales > Cucurbitaceae > Benincasa > Benincasa hispida. The sequence goes on from NC_052357.1 coordinate 34,015,286, forward strand.
ATCTATAGTAAAACTATGAACGGGAGCTAGCAATCTAGACCGTATTGAAAAGGTTCCGGAGACACAGCAAAACCTCAACTATAAACGGGGGCTCGTTTGCTCCAAAATACACGTTGGGCACGATAGCACAACGTTATACTTCCCCTCTTCCTACTATTTCACCTTCTGTTTCCCTTTTGACTGTTGGATCTTTCAATGCCTGTTATCCCCGGCGTACCTTTGATCCATTGAGTGAGAGCCCTTCCATTTTGCTTGCATCCATCCCGGGAGCGGATTTCTTGCAATATGGGATTGAATGCCATAACTCTGATTTGTATTTTACTTCTTATTGGTTTTGATTTTCCCAGAATGTATCCCAATTTTTGCCAAAGCCATCTAAGGTTAAGCGCAAGCGTGAATTCTATTGGTAGCTTTTCTATGATGAGTTTTTCACTCGTATATTGACCAAATTCATTAAGTAATGAAATTACCCCTCATCTTTATGACTCAACATCTGTAGTGTCATCGAAGCGTAGCGAGACAATGTAGGCATTGAGTTAAGCTTTTCTTCTTTGAGTTATCTGTCATTTTCTTTAGGGTGGAGGACTCAATGATTATTCGTTCGTCGGAACTAGAAGTCAGAATTTTGGTAGATAGGATTGGAAAACGACTAATCAAATCACAACAGATTCAAAATCTCAATTTACTGACTCTTAATCAAACAAAGTTTCATCTTCTTCTTCGCCTACCGCTAATAGAATAGCTTCGTCCGGGAAATGCGTCCCCTTACTAATCAAATCAAGCTCATAGTCAGGCACGGGATGAAGAAGATTTTTTGTTTGTTTTATGGTAGCCTGCTCCAGTTTCGCTACATAGACACAATACATTGTCTCACTCTCAGAGGTGGCCCTTGAGTTCATTTGCTTTTGGTTTAATATGGTATCGATAGCTAGAGGTGATTGTACCAGTAGGAAAAGAGATCTCAGTCTCAATGCCCTATTTGATCTCTTCCTCTCCCATCAAGTTCACCCGCACTAGCTCTAGTATATGAAGATATTTATAATTCTTTCCACATACGGAAATATGAAATTCAAACTCAAACTGAATAGTCAGGCCCAGTTCGAGATTAAATCATTTCCTAGCTCCATTTCCATCATCTGTATCTCCTGGGATGGATAAGGCTTAAAGGAATACTGCTAGAAGGAAGACGGCTGACCACCACAATCTCTCACCACGCTTCTCCTCCGTCCTCCGTCAAAATGATGCCGCCAGAGCTCACTAACACTTTCGACTCACTACCAAAACTTCAGGCGGAGAAGCTAGAAGCCTTCCCGGTGTATGAGGGGAGACTGCGAGGGATGAAGGATGAAAATAGGAATTCGAAAGAGCGTAGAGAGATGGTCGAGCAAGAAGCATGCAGGCATAGTTACCGCCCCTCTTTCTTATTATTAGTAAGATAGGGTTCCAGTACACAAACAAGGTGGGTTGGGGTGTAGATGAATTACAGGCCTTGTCTGCGGTTAATCATATAAAGAAGATGGCAATAATGCTCTTCCTTCTCCGTTTTGTTCGTACACGAGTGACCAGCGACACATGTTCACCATGTGGCCGAGCGAAGCGCACCTGCACCTGTCATTGTGAAGGGAGTATAGTCGTCATTGGATTACCATTCCATTATTAGTTCTGGGGCTCGTATAAGGTATACTTCGGCCTTATACGAGCCCCGAAACTCATTTTGATCATCGCACTATGCCTATTTGTCTTTTGCCTATGTATTTTAGCATATCCCATTGTTCCTGTCGGTATAGTAGCTTCTCTTGTATTCGAACTGTGTTCATATAATATAAGTGTTATAGGATATGGTTGCATGTATTAATAACATAGTCATACACCATTTATATTATATGAATCTACGTTATTAATTATTTCATTACTTTAATATATACATTTTATGTATGTTTAGTAATCAAATGGAATTGCATGATGCATAACACTACTTTCGGTAATTTTATAATCGTCATAATTTTTCTTAGTACGTCATAACATGCAATGAATGATTTTAATTTGCATAATTTATTTTATAAAAGTTATAATTAAATGAAATTAGAAATTAAAATCAATAATTCAGAATTGGATGCAAACCTTAGGTTAAAATTATTTTTTAAAATAGTTTTAAAATATGATTTATATAGACCTAAGATAACATTTGTAATGAGATTATAAATTAAGTTTAATCTTTTGATCAGTTTAATGGGATTAAATTGTTCTTAATTAAAAGATTAAATTTGTACCAAATATATCTATAACTGACCTTTTGTCTAAGACTAGTTCTGCCTAAGGTGCGGTATTTAAGTTGATGAAAATGTAATACCCCTATCTGGAAACTTACATGGAAAGGTAAATTAGATTGATTTGCTACAAGCATGCAATTGTTGATTAAAGTTTATTAAAGTGTTTAATAAACATTAATCATAGTTGTTTAACTATCCAAAGTAAAAGATACTTTTGGGCAAATTTAAACAAACACTTAGTTAAAATTAGTAGACGAATTCTCCTAAGTTAAATAACCCTAGGTAAAACGCTCCGTGGGAGGAAAATGGTGTTAGGGTTGATGCCCTAAATCTCGAAGGGTCCTATTGTTTGTAACACTTGTATGAACAAATACATTGTGATTTATTATATATGATATTTTATACACTTCAGTCTATGAAATATTTGATAATTTAGTACCACAAACCAATAAACTAAGATTCATGGTTATCGATGTAACTTAAACATGTATGTGGGGACATACAAGTGGATTGTGCTTTCAGTGATAACCTACATGGTTTGTAGTATATGGATAAGGAGGGATACCTTATCCTAGTGATACTACGAGTATCCAGTTTATACTCGTTGTTCGAGGGAGTTCGACTTGCCCTTGCATTCGTGACTGATCGAGGGATATTTAAAGATGTGTTCTTCAAAGGTATTGTCTTTCTATCTTTTGTATTTGTTTCAAGAAGCATGCTGTAATTTAGTATTTAATGTATAATCTTTTTAGTATGACTATGAATGTATGAGTTCTTTCACAATGGAGTTTGGACAATCCGTTTCTGCTCATAGGTTCTCTGGATTTAGAGTTTCTTCAATTGGTATAAGAGTCAAGCTGTCCTCATTTCCAAATTCCATTGCTGTATTGAATTTCATTTACAGTCTTGGTGAATTTTAAGATTTATGCAATGCGTTGAAGTGCTAAGTGTGATTGTGGATGTTGTTGATGGATGTTTCGGGGTAATTTTCTCTATTTAAATCTTTCTTTACTTTTACAAAAGTTAATTTTTAAGGGCCCCTGCATTTTTAGTCATACTAAATTACAATCGAGTCTATATTTGTTTTTATTTTTTGATTCATTCGTGAATAAGCTTTAGACGCAAGGAGGAGTTGTTCACTTCAAGGGAGAAAACAAATCGATGGTCGCATCGTGTAGCTCAAGTTAAACGATCGTTTAGATTTGACTATGCGATCGTGTACAAATATTCTACTTGATCATGTAGTATTTGCTAAATGATCGCATAACTAATGCCACAAGATCAAGTAAAGAGTTTACACGATTGTGTTGCATTGGCTACTCGATCGCATAAACAATCGGGATAAACGATCGTAGAGTATTTGATACTCGACGCATGGCTGCGCACTAAATGATCATGTAGGTTATTATGCTCATCGCGTTGTTAATAGCTACACGATCACTTGGTATACGATACACGATGCTTGCTACTCGATCGTATATACTATCATGCTCATCACATAGTCGTTAGCTACAAGATCACATGACATGCGTTACTCAATGTGCACTGCACGATCATGTGGAATTTCATGCTCATCACATAGTCCTTAGCCACACGATCATCACTACACGATCATTTATACTCGACTGCGTTACTCGATGATTAGAAGTATTTACTATGCGATCAAGTGACGAGGCTTCATGTAGGCAGTTCAAGACCCAATTTGCCTGTTTGAACCAGTTGCCTCGTTTCTTTTGTAATAGTTAGCTTTTATTTTCGATTTTGAGGCATATTATCTCGGTCCATCAACTTTTATTGAATGTACATGTGATGTATGTTTATATTGTATGCCATAATGTATGCCATATAGTTTTAAAACCCACCATAGGTTATGCATTTTTTTTATGTATAATCTTTATATTATAAATGTTATAATATAGTAGTTTGCATGATTTAATTACTTAAAGCATGCTAATGCATCATATAATATATGAGTTACAATATATGCATGCATTAAAGTATATCCATGAGGTATGACACTTAGGTTTATCTATAAAAGCATGCATTAAATGTTATAATATATGGATGTATGTTAGCATGTATGCTTAGTTCATTACTTGTTATATAAATGTTATATATTAATAACGAATGAAAATTGCATGAGGCATGACACTTAGGTTTATTTATAAAAGTTATAAATACCTTGTGGATGTCCTTAGAAATGTGGTTAGTTTTAATTGTTTCATATAAGAGTTATAATTAATGAAATTAGAATCAAAATCAATAAGAAAGAGTTGCATGCAAACTTAGACTTTAATCATGTTTTAAAATTTGATTGAGATAGACCTAAGATCACCATTCTAATGAGATTAGAAACCTAAGTTTAATATTTTAATTCGGTTTAATAGGATTAAATTGACTAACAAAAGATTAAATATGTACCAAATCTATCTATAAGTGACCTTCTAGCTAAAGTTGGTTCTGCCTAGGCTGGGGTACTTAAGTCGATGGAAACGTCGCACCCCTACCTAGAAACCTACTTGGAAAGGTGAATTAGATTATTTGTTGCATGCATGCAAATTTGATGATAGTTTGTTAAAGTGTTTAATAAGACTTGAATCAAACTTGTTTAATCATAAAAAGCAAGTATTGTTTTTGAGCAAATTAAACAACCATTTAGTTAAAATCAAGAGCCGGATTTTCTATGTTAATGAATCGCTAGGTAGAACATTCGATGGGAGGTAATTGGGGTATATGATACTTCACTTCACTTTACCTCTACACGTTTCTCCCTAAAAGGTTCACACCGTGAGATCTATCCTCGGCCTCGAGGCACCTTGGGAATGTTCCTCTAAAGAATGACATTTGGGTAGGTCAATACCAAGGTGAATGGAGAGAATATTCAAAGTAAGTAAGAGCGGGACATGTGACAACATATCCCTCGGACTCTCTCATGGATAAAGTTTTCACGAATCGCCTCGAGACACCCCGGTAGTGTCCCCCTAAAAGATGGTTGTATTTGCATAACTCTTTGTTTGATCTCCAGAAATGGATAGGGTTGTTTTAGTCTCTTATCCTAATCTAATTTTTCCCTATGGTGGGTGCATTAAGGCGGGACTCTAGGGCCTTAAATGAGGGGTTACACTTAGACAGCATTGTGAAGGATGTTAACAAATTCTGGACCGAATAATGGTGATTGTTAGATTCAGTTACAAGGAGTTGTTTTTGTCTAATGGTTGAGGTTGTCTCATCCCAGTGAAGGGACCCTTGATCACCCTATGGTGACTTTTGTTCTGTCTCATTGGATCATCATTGCAAATAGATGTCCCTTAGGGTAGAATAGAACTATTTTGCTAAAACTTAATTGGTGTTAAAAGTGGTAATGCAAGTAGACTCATTAAGTTTGTTCAATTTTTTAGCAATACAATGGCTACCACTACTCTTTCACTTTTAGCCATCGATAAACTGACTAGCGAGAATTATGCTAGTTGGAAGAATAAAATTAGCACGATACTTATCATCGAAGACTTATTGTTCGTCCTTATGGAGGAGTGTCCTCCTATTCCACCTCCCAATGCTACTTGAAATGTTTAAGGTGTACGAGCATTGGCCACTAGCGAACAAAAAGGCCCGAGCATATATTTTGGCTACCTTTAACGATATTTTAGCCAAGAAGTATGAGCCCATGATCATTGCACGCAAGATCATGGAGTCCCTGAGGGGAAAGTTCAGACAACTATCCATACAACTCAGGCACGACACTCTTAAGTTCATCTTCAACTCTAAAATGAAGAAGGGAACATCTGTTCGTGATATTCTGAACATGATGGTCCATTTGAATGTGGCAGATATGAATGGGTCGAGCATCGATGAGGCCAGCCAAGTTAGAATTATTTTGGGGTCATTACCAAAAAGCTCCCTTCAATTCATAAGCAATGTTGTTATGAACTAGGTTGATTACAACCTTACAACTCTACTCAATGAGTTGTAGGCATATTAATCTTTGCTGAAAAGCAAGGAAAATAAGGTTGGTGAGGCAAATGTTGCTTCATCTTCCAAAAAGTTCCATAAAGGTTTGACCTCTGGAACTAAGTCTTCACATTCTTCATTCAGCATGAGCAAGTGGAAGAAGAAGAAGGGTCATAAGGGGAAGGCGTTTGTTAACCCACAACCTATCGCTCCGCATGGTAGGCAACCAATGCGGGTTGACAAGGAAAAGTGTTTCCACTGCAACTAGGACGAGCACTAGAAGCAAAACTGCCCTCGTTATTTGGCTGAGAAGAAGAAGGTGAAACAAGGTAAATACAATTTACTTGTTTTGGAGACTTTCTTTAGTGGAGAATGATGATTCTACATAGATTATTGACTTAGGGACCACTAATCATGTTTGTTTTTCATTATAGGGAATTAGTTCCTAGTTGCAACTTTGTGCTGGTGAGATGACAATACAAGTTGAAACTGGACACATCGTCTCAGTTGTGGCAGTGAGAGGACTCCAATTGACTTTACATAATAGGTTTATCATTTTGAATGATGTTTACGTAGTTCCCGAGTTAAAGAGGAACTTAATTTCTGTAAAGTCTTTTCTCGAATGTAAATATACACTGAATTTTTTTGTTAATAGAGTGTTTATTATGAAAAATGGCGTTGATATATGTTTAACTTAACTAGAAAATAATTTGTATATGCCAAGGTTGTTAATAAAAAATTCCCTCCATAACATAGACAGAATTAAAATTGTCGTAACTCAAAATAAACGACTTAAGGTTTCTCCTAAAGAAAATGCCCAACTTTGGCACCTACGATTAGAGCACATTTTTCTAAATAGGATTGAGAGGTTGGTGAAGAATGGATTTCTAAGCGAGTTAGAAGAAAATCTTTTACCTGTGTGTGAGTCATGTCTTAAAGGCAAAATGACTAAAAGACCTTTTTTCTGGTAAAGGTGATAGGGCCAAAGATCCTCTAAAGTTAGTGCATAAGACCTTTGTGGTCCGGTGAATGTGCGAGCTAGAAGAGGCTAAGAATACTTCATCACTTTTACTAATGATTAATCGAGCTATGGGTATGTTTATTTAATGCAACATTAGTCTGAGTCCTTTCAAAAGTTCAAAGAGTTCAATGTTGAAGTTTAAAATGCATTCAGTAAAAAAATAAAACACTTCAATCTGATCGAGGTGGAGAGTTTTTGAATTCCGAGTTCTAGAACTATTTGATAGAACATGGAATTGTTTCCCAAATCTCAGCACCTGGTACACCTTAGCAGAATGGTGTATCAGAGAGGAGAAATCGAACCCTATTGGACATGGTTCGGTCGATGATAAGTTACGCTTCCTTACCTGACTCGTTTTGGGGTTTTGCAATAGAGACTGCAGCTTATATTCTAAACTGCGTTTCCTTTGAGAATGTTGCCAGAACGAGTTGTGGAATGGTCGTAAAGCTAGTTTACGTTACTTCCACATATGAGGTTGCCCAGCACATGTGCTTGAGGCTAATATTAAGAAATTGAAACCATGTTCGAGGTTGTGCCTATTTGTAGGCTATCCCCAAAGAGACACGAGGGGGTTACTTTTATTATCCTCAAGAGAACAAAGTGTTTTATATCGACAAAGACTACTTTTCTTAAGGAGGATCATATAAAGGAGCACAGTCCTAGAAGTAAAATCTTTTTGAATGAGCTTTCCAAAGAAACTACTGAAACTTCAACAAGAGTTGTCGAAGAGCCTACTAACTCAACGAGAGTTTTTTATGTGGGTTCATCTAGTAGGTCAAATCAACCTCAAGTGTTAAGGTAACCTCGACGTAGTGGGAAGGTTGCGAACCCACCTATTCACTATATGGGTTTAACTGAAACCCTAGCTATGGTAGCTAATTGCGAAGTTGAGCATCTGTTGTCTTACAAGAAGGAATAGAGGATGTTGATAGAGATGAATGGGTTAAAGCCATGGATCTCGAGATGGATTCAATGTACTTTAACTCAGTTTGCGATCTTGTAGATCAACCTGATGTGGTAAAACCTATATGTTGTAAATGGATCTAAAAGAGGAAACGAGGTGCTGATGGGAAGGTGCAAACTGATAACGGGTAGAAATCACGTTATTACAGCACAAATAAGTAAAACAATGAGAGAATATGACAGTAAAAATAAACAAAATCATGTCCAAAAATGTTAAACTGAGAAAATTGCGATCACATATCAACATACGCCCATCCGCATAAAAGTAGTTAATTTACTTATTTTGTGCAGGAAAAATGCGTTGGCGCAAGGAATTAGGCGCTCGCGCGCTTGAAGGATTGTGATAGTAAAGTCATGTGATCGTGAGAAGTAGCTTAAGAAGGTGGCGCATAAAGACTGCGCATCAAGGTGACAACATAATAAATCATGATCAGACGGAAAGCTGATGACGGTCGAAATCCGAATTTAGTTGACAAGCCGCATGGCAAGTACAACTCAACTTTTTGGTGACCATTAATCGGTGCATCAGAGTAGGAGATTTAATGACTGCCCATCATTGCAATCATTAGAGAGAAAGCTTCGATCATCTTCAGCTCTAAATACGAAGGCCACCATTGTGCCAGGAGATCGCAGATAGCATATGAGAGGATAACTTACAAGATGTTAAGTAAGTTTAAACATTTCTGGCTGAACAATGGTGACTAATAGTTACAGAGTAACAGGAGTTATTTTGTATATTGGTTGTGAATGTCTTATTTCATTGAAGGGCACCTGATCATCCTATTGCCCTACCTCAACGAAACATTATTGAAAATAAATGTCATTTACGGTGCATTAGATTATTTTGCTAATTTTGATTGGTTTTTTCCAAATGGGTTAATACATATAGTACAAATATAAATAAATTTTATGGATTCATGGTACATCATTAATTATTTTCTTCCGTTTTATATCCTAAATAA
>NC_052357.1:34025840-34101366 GCF_009727055.1 Benincasa hispida
AAATTTGTTTGTATTTTTAACAAACATGTTAAATAATATTTAAAGAAATAAAAACTTTCAGCAAATCTAACTTAAATGTTTTTCTAAGAAAAAAACTGAAATGTAATTATTGTGAAATGAAACTAGTTACCTAGTAACACTAATAAAAATAGTCAAATATTTTAGCTTCGAATATGCTATCATGTTTGAAACTAAAACTAATGTTTAGCATTTAGATCATAATCAAATTTAAGTAACATATTTTATATCCACACATATATATGTTATACTTTCAACCTTAGAGTAAGAGGTGTGATTCCCTATCCCTCATATTTAAAATAATAATAATAATAAATGTATATTATACTATCATCTTTAGAGTTAGAGGTTTGATACTCCTGCCTCTCATAAATAACATACCGAATTCCATTGATGATAGCTTCAAGATGATGATGACTTTAAGATGATTATAGTCTTAACCAAAACTCCAAATCACTCTCTTTAGATAGGAGTCAAGAAAGATAGAGTGCTTTATTATTTTGGTATATTGGGGACCATCGCTCTAAGGTCTCTTTATATACTAGTTCAATTGGGATTCCCATTAAACCCTAGTTAACTATGAATGAGCTTCCACTCATTAAGTTCATATTCAATTAGGAATCTAGGGTCTTAATTAATTAGATCACATAATAGGGTCAAATCTAATAAAATAACCCCAATATGATAAAATATTAATCCACATACATAGCTCATACTTTAATTATACGTATTATTATTTAAATGCGTTTAACATGACTTGAGCTATGCCTGTGTACCTAATGTAATTAAATCACATAAACCTTAAGCGCGCATAAATAGGTTATTTCAATAAAAGAATTTCCCTTTAGTTCAATCTACTCCATCTCCTGTATTAGCTTGGTATCAAGGTTGCTTTCATCACTACCGTTGTAACTAAACCTTCCTCGATCACCAATTCTAATACATTCAATGACATAGATCAAGTATGGATAGATAGCATGGAAACTACATGCAAAGTGATCTATGTCATGCCTGTTTCCAACTGATCCAAATTCCTTAGTGAGATCATTCCTAAAAACTTTATGTTAAACCACATTTGCTAAACTGCATGCATGATAAACAAGTTTAGATAATCGAACATAAACCATCAACTTTATTCTATATAGAAAATAAACAAAATATTGTCAAAAAAACATCCTTAATAACAAACTCCCACTAAACCATGGAATACAAAAAGTGACTAACACCAATGTGAGTAACATACTCATGAAAAACTTTAGGTGGTAAACCTATAGTCAATGGACCTACCACCATATAGTTTTTTTCCAATATGTTCTATCAAAATTTGACCATTTTGAACTCTTTCTTTAACAACTAGAAACTTCACGTCTACATACTTTGACATTATATTGTTGTTGAGCCCTTTTCAGTGTCGTTTAAGTCCCAAAAAGAACCACAAATTAAAAAAAAGTTTAAACTCCCGAACTACTCCTGTTACTACAAAAACGAAGCAATAATGGTGAGTCTGGGGTCGAACCACAGGGACGCATAGAATTGATTCCCTCTTAAGTTAAATTTTACTGTGGAAAAATAGTAAAAACAGGGTTTTAGGTTTTGATTAATTTGAAAACATGCAGGAAAATAAATTGCAAGGGATAAATGTAAACAGTAATTGGTTCATCTGGTTCTCAGATAAAGTTAGGCATTTAATGTAATTTCAATCATCGTTTTCTGCCCATCGACTATGCGTTCGAATTATGCATGCATAACTACCAAATTGTTGCGATTTAACTAGCTTCTACAAAGGCCGAAAACTAATTAAATCAAAATCAATCAAACGCCCTAATTATTAAGGTTGGAAAGGTCAAACCCTAACTAATCTACATGTTTCTAAATTCAATGGGTTCGATAGTGGCCATGTAGAAATAAAAACCATGCATTATGATTTAGGATTCAATTACGTCGCTTAAAGTTTTCAGGAAATCCATATTCAATTAACCAATTTTATCTTTGAACCTAGCAATTAGACATTTTAGGAATAGCCATCAAATGTCTAATTTACTATTGCTACTTAGTACCTTAACAAGACTAAGAATCATTAGCATGCATGATAAAGTGTGAAAGTCAACATCAATAATCATGCTCCAGAATTTAAACCGAATCAAAGAAAACACAATTCTAAATTACAACAATCGATTAAAACAGATGACTCACGAAATTGACATTGAATCCTTGATCTAAGAAACTAGATGCAGATTAACTCATAAATTCATAGACAAATTTAAGAGTTCAAGCCAATACATGTTTACAATCCAAAATAATACTAAAATCTAACCTAATGATACTTAAGAGATTAAAGGGAAAGAAGATAGTAAAGCCACTCCTCGGCCTCCATAACCTCCAAGTTCATATCCCTTTAGCCTCCAAGAAGTTTCTGCATCTTTTGACCTAAAACCAAAGAAAATAATTTAAAGTATTAATCGCTGCGTCAACGTTGCCCTGCATCTGGGCTGAAGATGGAATGCATGCATGCGGCTGATTACCATCAAAGTATTCAGAGCATTGTAACGGTGTTGACAGCATCGCAACGCTGCCCTGAACACTGGCATTTTGCCTTATGGTCAGAAGAATTTAGGCAAATGTTGAGCGTTGCGATGCTGTCTAAAGGCTTTTTAGTAATTTTTGCCTCTTTGAAGCTCGGTTGTTCAAATCAATTTGAATTTGCTTAAATTAACCCCGTTTAGCTCCAAATGCTTGGTTCTACCTTTTGATTGCTCGGTACCTGTAAAATAGGGCAATAAACACATAAAATAGCTCTTTTTTAGAGCTATCAAACACCTCAAACTTAATTCATGCTCATCATGAGGATTGTAGAAGCACACAGTCAAACAAATTAAGACATGTTAGCTCTAGTTGCAAAGTTGTAACTCTAGTCTCAACAGTCAGTAAGAATAAAGTTTGCAATCAAGAACGAAATTCAATTAGAATCAATCAATGAAGCACAATTTTAAGAATGATTCTTAATCTATTCATACATAAGTGAACCTAAAGTTTTGCTAGTTAAGCTTCACGGCCTAGAAAAGTTTTATAAGGCTTTCATCCCATTTTTCATCTACTCTGGCTCGGTTATCAATCTTGGACCTACCAAACTTGCAAACAAGAGGGAACTACCAAACGTGCTTTCATACCCCACTGTAAGGAACCTATCCACTCTTTTCCCGCAAGGCCCTAACTAGACATAGCGGAGGTAGTTCTGTTCACCTCTATCCATGCACACACACACACACATTATTTTATGCATTTTTTTAAACAGTTAATTTGCTTCTCTTTATTTTTCTTTTTTTTATACCCAATAGGCCTTATTTTATCCACCTTGTCTAGTTTTTCTCTACAACAAGTGTGATTACTCATAAGTCAAAGGTGGACGTTTCATGGAGACAACAGAAATACAAACCAAATAACCCAAGCATGCAAGACTTTAATTTTGCAAAACAATTACTTAAAGATGTATGGGAGACAAGAAAAATTTAAAAATCGGCTAAAAACCATGATCATGCTTTCTTAATGTTCTTTCATGCAAATTCTATCACAGAAGGAGTGCGTTATAAACTACTCATCATAACAACAGAGCAACAGAGCAAACAAGAAAACCAAACCACCCAAAGCATAGTCCAAGCACAGAGCTCAAGGACCCCAAGCTAAAATTAAAGCTACCCAACAGGTACTCCACCACCAATATTAAAATGATACATTCTCCCTAATGTATCTTAAGTATAGCTCAAAAATGAAAAGAGCAAGGGAATAGAAAACCTCCTCTAAAAACACGATGCACACGGGATGGTGGTGGTTGGGCTTCTTCTCTTCGCATTGGCTTTTCTGTTGAAGCTTCAGAGAGACCTACCAAAGAATGAAAAATAAAAGAAAAACAAACCTACAAAACAAAAAAGAAGTTAGCAAAAACCAAAAGAAAAGAAACAAAAAACTACAAAAATAACAAAAATGAAAATTAAGGAAGGAAAAGAAAAATACTACCAAGGGCATAAAAAAGAAGGAAGGCTAGCTTCAATCGGAGTCTTGTGAGTCTAGCATTTGAGATTACACCACATAAATCTTGATAGAATCTTGAGATTGGTAAAGAATGGACTTTTAAGCAAGTTAGAAGATGATTCATTACCTCCATGTGAATCTTGTCTCGATGGAAAAATGACTAAAATACCTTTTAGGGGAAAAAGTTGTAGAGCCAAAGAACCTTTAAAACTCATACATTCGGATTTTTAAGGTCTAATGAATGTAAAGGCTAAAGGAGGGTACGAATACTTCATCTCTTTCATAGATGATTATTCAATGTATGGTTACTTATTATGGAACATAAGTCTAAAGCCTTTGAAAAGTTCAAAGAGTATAAAGCTGAAGTTGAAAACCTATTAGGTAAAACAATTAAAACACTTAAATCTGATCGAGGTGAAGAGTACATAGATTTAGAATTCCAGGACTACATGATAGAACATGGAATTCAATCCAGCTCTCAGCACCTGGTACATCTTAGTAGAATGTTGTATCAGAAAGAAGAAATAGAACCTAATTTGATATGGTTAGTTATATGATGAGTTATGCTCGATTGCCCAACTCATTTTGGGGGTATGCAGTAGAGACTGTAGTTCACATCTTGAACAATGTGTACGTTCTTATGTCCTAAAATTCATGGTTTGTAAACAATAAACTTATTATATTATTAATAAAGATGTTACTGAGGTTTTATTTAATAAAGTTGTTATGAATGTATGAATTGCTCATTTCATTCTAGAAAGAACCTAAATCAAATAAACTAAGATCTATGGCTATTACATGAATACTTAGACCTTATGTAATGACATAAAAGTGGATCAAATTTGAGTAAACAGTCTAAACGGTCTATAGTATATGAATAAGGCTAGGTACCTTATCTTGAGGACACCATCGGATGCGACCCACTTTATATTTAGTACAAACGATGTGATCCTGAATCGTTCATGTAATGACATGCAAGCGGGGGCATCTAATGCAAAGAGTTTGTAAAAGATCGGACTAAGAAATAAGTAACTCTTATTGTATAACGTTGTTTACTATTTAAGACTTAATATTTCAAAACGATGACCTACGTAACTTGACCTTAGTCTTGAGCTAACTATGCAGTCCTATTTACTCAGGATTATCCTTAGATTTGCATGGGTAAGGGTTGGCTCAATAGCGCCGACTCAATAAGCCTCCCATTTCAAGGGTATAATTGGGTAGATATCTGGTGACATAGGGTGTAATACGGACTTCACTCCTTATTGCCTTTAGGGATAGTAAAGAGGTCGTTCCCTTAAGTGCCAACTCCAGGACTTGAACAAGGGGCTCCATGTTCTCCTTGGCTCGAGAGGGATTCGATTTAGTGATTGGATCACAAATCAAGTCTTAATTAGAGGACCAGTAGAACTTAAGAAGCCAGATGTAATCTCAAGGGTAAAACAACTATTGACTTAGCCGTTATTACAAACAACCTATGAAGGGTTGACTTACGGATTCTGGTTATATTGAGTGGACAGAAGTATATCTATAGTGAGGGAAGTGCAACTACTAGGCTTTAGTAGAATGACTCGGTAGTTAGCAAATGTCAGTTAATTGAGTTAAAGAATTTAGCCGGTGAATCTCGAATTGTTGGAGCCCATGATCTGTAGGTCCATGAGGTCCCCCTACTAGGTCATATCGGACTAAACCTTAGAATAGTGTGACGAACAAATTGGAAGTGTTTGAATTCGATTTTTGGTGGAAAATGTTAAATATGTACGGTATATTTAACCTAATATTTAATTGTAAATTAAACAGAAAGAGAGAGAAAATAGGAAATATTTAAATAAGATTTAAATATCAAGATTATGAATAGAGATTCATATTGACTGTTATTAGTGTTGGATTTAATATTAAATTAAATTAATCAAATTGTTTAATTAATTATTTAATATTAATATAAATTTAAAATTAATTATTAAAATTAATTTTGAAATTAAATGCAATTTGTCACAATTGCATTCAAAGTCAAAATAGTTGACTAGGCCAAAATTGAATCAAAAGTTAAAATTGTTGACTAGGTAAAAATGCAATAAAAGTCAAAATGTCTACTTTTGACTTCGAAAGTCAAAAAGTCAAAATTGTTGACTTTGGACTTTAAGAGTCAAATTTTGACCTTTGACTTAGTTAGTGAAAAGATCCAACAATTTTGAGTGGGAAATTCAAACATTTACATTGTGTTGGAAGGAAAATTAGTGATGGGGTGGTGCACGCAATCATGTGTTAGACATGGCTTATTCTATGCGTTTACGCCCATGCGTCAGAGGTCATGCGTTGGAATGAAAATGTGTTAACCTAGTATGCAATGACCACGCGTTCCTATCACAAGTTTTCTTATGCTCGCACCAAGTATAACGCAAACGCAAGTTTCTCGGGTAATCCGAGGTCGAACATAGGGACTTGTTACTCAATAATGCTTGTGAAGCAATGCGTTTGAGGCGATGAATAAAAAAAATTTAATGGATTTACACACTACTACTCCTAACTAAACAGATTGAACAATATGAGACTTGCGATGAGAATAGGTAGATACATAACAACCATTAACGCATGATAATATTTATTATCTTAAATCGCTCGAGTAATCCCAACTCGTCACACTAACGCATCGCACACCTCTCGGGGGTCAGCCACATGACTATATCTCGACAGTACATGGTTGCGTCGAGCATAAAATTATGCCTATCTCTAAGAACAATGCATACTTTGCTTTAGTGCGTTCCATCTCTTACTTTCTCAGGCAGTTAGACGCGGCTATTTAACTTATAGACAAGCAATGCAAAAACCCATAGACAAGCGTTGATACAGCCTTTCACCATGGAAAGAGGATTAACTCACTATACTCGCACAACGCACACCTCTCGGTGGGTTGCTACATGCGTCCTATCTCTAGGCTACACGATTAAGTATGTGATTGCCTTTGATAAATAAACGATGAAGGTAAATGATGATAAAGATAGAGATGATGAAGAAGATGGCATTGAAGGAATCAAGAGATGCATTGATTACAAAATGTCTTAATATCTTAAGCTAAAATGTAATACAATACAGAGGATAAAAGAGAAATGAAGGACTCTACGTCAAAACTGTCGGTGATGCCATGGATGAATTGTGGATATGTCTCTCTCGAGCTCTATCTCCGACGAAAGCTCCGGTCGTCACTTGGTCTCGTTTGTGGAGGTGAAGAATTCTCACTGAAAATCTTACTCAAGCATTCATCTCTGATCGCAAACCTTTACCTTGAGGCAGAAGTTCGGATGTCTTGAAATGAAAGTCCAAAGGGCTATTTATAGAGTTTAAAGGCCGACAGCTATCATGATTGCATTATGGCTCACTGTTATTTTTGTCGTGGTATGGGCATTGTCACATCGTCTTATCTTGTTGATACTCTCAAAGTATGCGTCCAGCTTGATTCAGCTGAAGTATCAATGCGTTCTACCCATCTTGCGATCCTCTATTATGGCTATCACTTCGTGGCCGCAATCTCCAAGTTATTACCACATTTACTTGATCACTGCAACTTTCATATGATGGATGCATGCGATCCAACTTTCAGCGCATGCGTTTGTCTTTGCAGTCGCCTAGCTTCAACGAATGCGTTTGTCTGCGATTGCTTATTTCCAATGCATGCGTTTGATTTCTGCGATAGCTACAAAAATAACACTTTGGCACGGAGTAACGCATAATATTGGGGTCAGTGAGGATTTAGGTGCTAATCGACGCAAAACAAAATTTTTCGCAAATTCTAAGTATTATCACCGCATTTTTTACTTATTAGCCCTCATAATTCTAAATAAAAGGCTTATAATAACTGGCATTTATGCCAGTTATCAAATTGCTAAGTGTTGTTTTCAATTGAAGACATTTGCCCCACTAATCCCACTTTGAATTTGTGGACTTTTTTAGTGTCAAATTCTCATCAAACTCAAAGTTGCATGTTTTGCATGATATGGCCCATAAAAAAAATGTGTTTTATGAATATTAGCTCTTTTGGCCAAGTGGACTTTTATGAGATTATTTGATAATCTTAACCTATTTTCTCTCGAAATTAGTCACTCACCTGATCACCATCATGTTCTAAAGCTAGAGAATAGTCAGGAAGAATCTCGTGGTGATCTATGGACCATTCGTGAAGAGATTGGAGGTGATTTGGAGAAGATTTGATACTACAAAGGTTGTATATTTTCTTTCCCTTTGTTCTTAACTTAATTGCATGTTTATTTTTTGAAATTGACCTAATTAGAGTACTTTAAATCCGTTAAATTCTTCCGCTACACATGTGTTCGTTCCAGCACAATGTTCCCTTAAAGAGTGTTTTTGAAACACCTTTCGAGTTATGGAGGGGACGTAAACCGAGTTTACGTTACTTCAAAAATTGGGGTTGTCCTACACATGTGTTAGTGACAAATTCAAAAAAGTTGGAACCTTGTTCAAGATTATACCAATTTGTTGTTTATCCTAAGGAAATGAAATGTGGTCTGTTTTATGATACTCAAGAAGATAAAGTGTTTGTATCGAAAAACGCTACATTTTTTTAAGAAGACGACATGCTAGATCATAAACCATGAAGCAAAATATTATTAAGTGAAGCTACTGATGAATCAACAAGGGTTGTTGTTGCAGCTGGTCCTTCATCAAGAGTTAATGAAGAAGCCAACACTTTAGGTCCGTCTCGTCCTTCTCAATCAGTGAGAGTGCCTTGACGCAGTGGGAAGGTTGTGATATAACCTGACTGGTACTTGGGTTTAATTGAAACTCATGTTGTCATGCCAAATGATGGTGTTGGAGACTTGTTGTCCTATAAACAGGCAATGAATGATGTAAACAAGGACTAATGGATCAAAGCCATAGACCTTGAAATGAAGTTTATGTACTCCAATTCAGTATGGGATCTTGTAGATCCACTTAAAGGGGTAAAATCCATAGGGTGCAAATAGATCTATAAAAGAAAGAGAGATGTAGCCAGAAAGGTACAAACATTTCAAGCTAGACTTGTAGCACAGGGTTATACCCAGAGGGCAAGTTTTGACTATGAGGAAATTTTTTCCTCTATTGCTATGCTTAAGTCTATAAGAATTCTCTTGTCAATGCATATTATGACTATGAAATATGGCAAATGTATGTCAAGACTATTTTTCTGAATTGCAATTTTGAAGAAAACATCTTTATGTCTCAGGCCAAGGGGTTCATAACCTGAGGATAGGAGCATAAAGTTTGCAAGCTGAATCGATCCATTTATGGGTTGAAACAGGCATCCAAATCTTGGAACATTAGATTTGATACAGTGAAAAAATATTTTTGTTTTGATCAAAATATTGATGAACCTTGTATCTATAAGAAAATTATCAACGATAAAGTAGCTTTTCTAGTACTTTATGTGGATGATATCCTACTCATTGTGAATGATGTAAGGTACCTCACTGACATTAGATTTGTAGCCCAATTTTAAATGAAAGATTTAGGTGAGGCGCAGTATTTACTTGGGATCCAAATCATTATAGATTGTAAGAAGAACACGTTGGCTCTGTCTCAAGCAACTTATATCGACAAAATGTTGACTTGATATTCGATACAGAACTTTACAAAAGGTTTATTACCATTCAAGCACTTGGTTCAGTTGTCTAAGGAATAATATCCTAAGATACCTTAAGAAGTTGAGGATATGACATGTACCATATGCCTTAGCTGTGGGCAGCTTAATGTATGTTATGCTCTGCACTAGGTTAGATATTTGTTATGCAATGAGAATAGTTAGTAGGTACCAGTCCAATCCATGGTTAGACAACTAGACTGCGGTTAAGAACATCCTCAAGGGACTATACGTTGGTATATGGAGCAAAGGATTTGATCCTTACAAGATACACCAATCTTGATTTCTAAACTAACAAGGATTCTAGGAAATCAACGTCAGATTCAGTGTTTACACTGAACGGGGGAGCTGTAGTGTGGCATAGTATGAAGCAAGGATGTATTGCATATTCCACAATGGAAACTGAGTATGTAGCTTCTTGTGAAGTAGCAACGGAAGCAATTTGACTCAGGAAGTTCCTAAGCGACTTGGAAGCGGTTCTAAATATGGTCTTGCCCATCACCTTATAATGTGACAATAGTAGGAAAGTAGTCATTGCTGATCTTTCTACAAAGGCTCTCTCTCGACTAAAGTGTTTAAGGGTCAACTGGAGAGTATTGGTCTACGAGACATGTACGTTGTATAATCTAGGACAAATGGGAGATGTGTAATGGGTATATGGATGCCTTAGTTTATTGTATTTATTTACAATAATCCCGTCTTTTGGATTCTGATATCATGTATAACCCATTGACTATAATTTTAGTTCAAGTGGGAGTTTGTTAGGTGTTATGCCCTAAAACTTGTATATAGTAAATGTTATTAATTGACTGTCATCCATAAAGAGTTATAAATGTTAATTCAACAAACATTATTGTTTTTGTTGTTTGTCTATTTTGTCTTAATAACCCTAAATCTAATAAATTGTGCGTTATGAACACTTGTGAAGGACTAACTTGTTATTATTAGTCTATATTGTTGGACATAGAAATATATTTGTAGTGAGAAGAGTAAAGTTGTGGGTCTGTAGTGGAATGTCACATTTAACGATTATTGATTAACTTGGTTAATGAGTTTAACCAATCAATCTCATATCATTGGAGCTTCTAATCTACAGGTCCACCAGGTCCCCTTGTTAGCTCACTAGAAGATATTAATGTGATTGATATATAATTGATTATTGATATGATCTATAATTCACATTGATTGAAAATTAACTCAAGTGAATTAGATTCACAAAGAATTAATTAAAAAAGATGTACTACACATATACATAGGATGTTTAGGATAATTAGATATTTATACATTAAATTATATTAGTTATTTAATTCATATGCAAATTAAGTTAAATAATTGTTATTTTATTGTGCTAATTAATTAAATAAGTGTTATTTAATTAATTAATTGTATAAAAATGAATAGGAAAAGGATTAGGAAAAAGGCTTGACCCTTTGGGAGACATTGAGACAGACACGACAATACACAACATAGAAGTGTTAGTGAAAAATTTTCCCTAAGCCACAAATAGAATCCTCTCTACTCTCCAAAACCATTTTCTCCTCTCCCTCTCCCAATAGTTGGATACCACCTAGAGAATAATGAGGTTACTCTCGTGGTAGTGTTCAAGATTGTTGAAGAAATCGTTCATGATCAAGATCATTGGAGGAGTCATTCGTTGAAACTTGGGAATCTACAAAGGTAAGAATGATTCTAATCTTTTTCCAAAAGGCATGTTATATTATATGTTTATATTCTATTTTAGTATACTGAATTTGTTTATGTAAAAATCCAATTGTGGGATGTAAGTTCTCACACAAATGCTTCCGTTGCGAAATCCGATCTCTTTAATTTCATCATTTTGCTAAATTTGATGCATGCGGCATATTCTGATTTTGAGATTTTTTAAACTTTTTGTAAACTTTTTGTAGGATTTTTATATTTTAACTTGAAGTGTTTGGTTATATTTGGTTGTTTACGAAATTTGCATAAGGATTAGACATATGGGGGAAAAAAGAATAGAAATATCGATCGGCAAACAATGGGGGCACCTATATATGAGTTATTTTCAAATTGGTTTTTTATCAACTCAGAGTAAATTCAAAGAAATTGATTGTTTGGTAGTTGAGATTTTTTTATTGAAGGAATTGATATTCCCCACAGCGGAAATAAATTGAATGCATTGACCTCTAGACTTTGTTTTACAGAATAGAAAAATATAGAGAGACGGAAACAATAAACAATATTAACTTAAAGATGCTATCTACTGTATTAATCAGATAGAGAAGAAAGATATAAAGGGAATCACATAACCTTGAAGACCAATTCTTCTCGTTCCTCTCCAATTCGCATCGTCTTCTTCCAATCTCACGAACACTGCAACCGGACACCATTATAGGGTCTTCCTCGTTATTCTCAGTGATGAAAATCATGCAGAGGTGTGGGGTTGCACTTAAATTTGGTGGGAAGAAGAAGAGAATTGAGAGGAATTTTCTTCTCTATAAAAACTCATCGAACCAGAGAAACCAATGACAGAACAAGAGATAACAGGTCTCTCCATTCTAATGAGATTAGAAACCTAAGTTTAATATTTTAATTCGGTTTAATAGGATTAAATTGACTAACAAAAGATTAAATATGTACCAAATCTATCTATAAGCGACCTTTTGGCTAAAGTTGGTTCTGCCTAGGCTGGGGTACTTAAGTCGATGGAAACGTCGCACCCCTACCTGGGAACCTACTTGGAAAGGTGAATTAGATATATTTGTTGCATGCATGCAAATTTGATGATAGTCTGTTAAAGTGTTTAATAAGACTTGAATCAAACTTGTTTAATCGTAAAAAGAAAGTGTTGTTTTTTAGCAAATTAAACAACCACTTAGTTAAAATTAGTAGTCATATTTTCTAAGTTAATGAATCTCTAGGTAGAACATTCAATGGGAGGTAATTGGGGTATATGATACTTCACTTTACCTCTACACGTTTCTCCCGAAAAAGTTCACACCGTGAGTTCTATCCTCGGCCTCGAGGCACCCTGGGACTGTCCCCCTAAAGAATGGCGTTTGGGTAGGTCAATACGAAGATGAATGGTGAGAATGTTCAAAGTAAGTGGGAGCGGGACGTGTGACAACATATCCCTTGGTCTCTCTTATGGATAAAGTTTTCGCACATTTCCTCGAGACACCCCGAGAGTGTCTCCCTAAAAGATGGTTGTATTTGCACAACTC
Organism: Benincasa hispida; assembly: GCF_009727055.1. Classification (NCBI taxonomy): domain Eukaryota; kingdom Viridiplantae; phylum Streptophyta; class Magnoliopsida; order Cucurbitales; family Cucurbitaceae; genus Benincasa; species Benincasa hispida. The sequence goes on from NC_052357.1 coordinate 34,038,720, forward strand.
TTTATTTGATCTCTAGAAATGGATAGGGTTCTTTTAGTCTCTTATCCTAATCTACTTTTTCCCTATGGTGGGTGCATTAGAGCGGGACTCTAGGGTCTTAAATGAGGGCTTACACTCAGACATAATTGTTAAGGATGTTAATAAATTCTTGACCGAACAATGGTGACTGTTAGATTCAGTTACAAATTGTTGTTTCTGTCTAATGGTGGAGGTTGTCTCATTCCAGTGAAGGGACCTTTGATCACCCTATGGTGACTTTTGTTCTGTCTCATTGGAGCATCCTTGCAAAATAGATGTCACTTAGGGTAGAATAAAACTATTTTGCTTAAACTTATTTGGTGTTAAAAGTGGTAATGCAAGTAGACTCATTAAGTTTGTTCAATTTTTTGAACAATACAATGGCTACCGCTACTCTTTCACTTTTAGCCGTCGATAAACTGACTAGCGAGAATTATGCTAGTTAGAAGAATACAATTAACATGATACTTATCATCGAAGACTTATTGTTTGTCTTTATGGAGGAGTGTCCTCCTATTCCACCTCCCAATGCTGCTTGAAATGTTTGAGAGGCACACGAGCATTGGGCACTGGCGAACAAAAAGGCCTGAGCATGTATTTTGGCCAGCTTTAACGATGTTTTGGCCAGGAAGTATGAGCCCATGATCACTGCACGTGAGATCATGAAGTCCATGAGGGGAATGTTCAGACAACTATTCGTACAACTCTGGCCGACGCTCTTAAGTTCATCTTCAACTCTAAAATGAAGAAGGGAACATCTGTTCGTGAACATATTCTAAACATGATGGTCCACTTCAACGTGGCAGATATGAACGGGTCGAGCATCGATGAGGCCAGACAAGTTAGCATTATTCTGGGGTCATTACCAGAAAGCTTCCTTCACTTCAGAAGAAATGTTGTTATGAACCGGGTTGATTACAACCTTACAACTCTACTCAATGAGTTGTAGGCATGTCAATCTTTGCTGAAAAGCAAGGAAAATAAGGTTGGTGAGGCCAATGTTGCATCATCTTTCAAAAAGTTCTATAAAGATTCGGCCTCTGGAACTAAGTCTTCACCTTCTTCTTCCAGAATGAGCAAGTGGAAGAAGAAGAAGGGTCATAAGGGGAAGGCGCCTGTTAACCCACAACCTATCGCTCCACATGGTAGGCAACCAATGCGGGTTGACAAGGAAAAGTGTTTCCACTGCAACCAGGACGAGCACTAAAAGCAAAACTGCCCTCGTTATTTGGCTGAGAAGAAGAAGGTGAAACAAGGTAAATATGATTTACTGGTTTTGGAGACTTGTTTAGTGGTGAATGATGATTCTACATGAATTATTGACTTAGGGACCACTAATCATGTTTGTTTTTCATTCTAGGGAATTAGTTCCTAGTTGCAACTTTATGCTGGTGAGATGACAATGCAAGTTGGAACTGGACACATCGTCTCAGTTGTGGCAGTGAGAGGACTCCAATTGACTTTACATAATAGGTTTATCATTTTGAATGATGTTTACGTAGTGCCCTAGTTAAAAAGGAACTTAATTTTGTATAGTCTTTTCTCGAATGTAAATATACACTTAATTTTTTTGTTAATAGAGTGTTTATTATGAAAAAAGGGTGTTGATATATGTTCAACTCAACTAGAAAATAATTTGTATATGCTAAGATTGTTAGTAACAAATTCCCTCCATTACATAGACATAATTAAAACTATCATAACTCAAAATAAACGACTTAAAGTTTCTCCTAAAGAAAATGCCCAACTTTGGCACCTACGATTAGGGCACATTATTCTAAATAGGATTGAGAGGTTGGTGAATAATGGATTTCTAATCGAGTTAGAAGAAAATCTTTTACCTGTGTGTGAATCATGCCTTAAAGGCAAAATGACTAAGAGACCTTTTTTCTGGTAAAGGTGATAGGTCAAAGAGCCTCTAGAGTTAGTGTATTAAGACCTTTGTGGTCCGGTGAATGTGCGAGCTAGGAGAGGCTAAGAATACTTCATCACTTATACTAATGATTAATCGAGGTATGGGTATGTTTATTTAATGCAACACAAGTCTGAGTCCTTTCAAAAGTTCAAATAGTTCAATGTTGATATTGAAAATGCATTAAGTAAAAAAATAAAACACTTCAATCTGATCAAGGTGGAGAGTTTTTGAATTTCGAGTTCTAGAACTATTTGATAGAACATGGAATTGTTTCCCAAATCTCAGCACCTGGTACACCTTAGCAGAATGGTGTATCAGAGAGGAGAAATCGAACCCTATTGGACATGGTTTGGTCGATGATAAGTTACGCTTCCTTACCTGACTCGTTTTGGGGTTTTGCAATAGAGACTGCAGCTTATATTCTAAACTGCGTTTCCTTCAAGAATGTTGCCAGAACACCATTGGAGTTGTGGAATGGTCGTAAAGCTAGTTTACGTTACTTCCACATATGAGGTTGCCCAGCACATGTGCTTGAGGCTAATATTAAGAAATTGAAACCGTGTTCGAGGTTGTGCCTATATGTAAGCTACCCCAAAGAGACACGAGGGGGTTACTTTTATTATCCTTAAGAGAACAAAGTGTTTTATATCGACGAAGACTACTTTTCTTAAGGAGGATCATATAAGTGAGCACAGTCCTAGAAGTAAAATCTTGTTGAATGAACTTTCCAAAGAAACTACTGAAACTTCAACAAGAGTTGTCGAAGAGCCTACTAACTCAACGAGAGTTTTTTATGTAGGTTCATCTAGTAGGTCAAATCAACCTCAAGTGCTAAGGTAACCTCGACGTAGTGGGAAGGTTGCGAACCTACCTATTCACTATATGGGTTTAACTGAAACCCTAGCTATGGTAGCTGATTGCGAAGTTGAGGATCTGTTGTCTTACAAGAAGGAATAGAGGATGTTGATAGAGATGAATGGGTTAAAGCCATGGATCTCGAGATGGATTCAATGTACTTTAACTCAGTTTGCGATCTTGTAGATCAACCTGATGTGGTAAAACCTATATGTTGTAAATGGATCTAAAAGAGGAAACGAGGTGCTGATGGGAAGGTGCAAACTGATAACGGGTAGAAATCACGTTATTACAGCACAAATAAGTAAAACAATGAGAGAATATGACAGTAAAAATAAACAAAATCATGTCCAAAAATGTTAAACTGAGAAAATTGCGATCACATGCGCCCATCGCATAAAAGTAGTTAATTTACTTATTTTGTGCAGGAAAAATGCGTTGGCGCAAGGAATTAGGCGCCCGCGCGCTTGAAGGATTGTGATCGTAAAGTCATGTGATCGTGAGAAGTTGCTTAAGAAGATGGCCGCATAAAGACTGCGCATCAAGGTGACAACATAATAAATCATGATCGGACGAAAAGCTGATGACGGTCGAATCCGAATTTAGTTGACAAGCCGCATGGAAGGTACACTCAACTTTTGGTGACCATTAACGGTGCATCAGAGTAGGAGATTTAATGACTGCCCATCATTGCAATCATTAGAGAGAAAAACTTCAATCACCTTCAGCTCTATAAATACCGAAGGCCACCATTGTGCCAGGAGATCGCCAGATAGCATATGAGAGGATACACTTACAAGAAAATGTTAAGTAAGTTTAACAATTTATGGCTGAACAATGGTGACTAATAGTTACAGTAACAAGGAGTTATTTTGTATATTGGTTGTGAATGTCTTATTTCATTGAAGGGGCACCTGATCATCATATTGCCCTACCTCAACGAAACATTATTGAAAAATAAATGTCACTTACGGTGCATTAGATTATTTTGCTAATTTTGATTGGTTTTTTCCAAATGGGTTAATACATATAGTACAAATATAAATAAATTTTATGGATTCATGGTACATCATTAATTATTTACTTCCGTTTTATTATCCTAAAAAAATTGAATGTGTTTGGTTACGTAGTATTTATTACTACTTTTTCTCCATTCAAAGAAAGTTATTACAAATACAAATGTGACCATTCATGCATCAATTGAAAACCGAACACATATAAATAGAAACCAATAGGAAGTTTGCATTGGTATAACAACAACAAGAAATACTCTCGAAATTTATAAAAAGAGTTCAATCCGAAGCAAAAATGGAACAATACTAGTGAAGAAGAAGAAGCTATTTTGGCATTGGATTCTTTTAGTTGTGTTTGGTAGGCGTGCAGCATCGATCTCAGCTTTGTTTAACTGCTAGTTCCTACTGACCATCTTGCTCAAACCATTTGTCCTCTGTTAGATATATCATGCATCTTTCATAGTTGGTAATATGGCTTAAACAATGAAACCATTGGTTGTTCATTGTAAAAGTTATCGGTCCAAAAGATGAATGCTTTGGGAAAGCCATGATATTTGGATTTGTGTTGCACAAGGAAAGTTAATGTAATTTCAATATGGATTCTTTAAGGATCCAACTTGTCTTGGTAACAACGTTGGTTCTTATGTTGCTATCCTGTGGTCAAAAGGCCAAATTTTTAACGTATCGTTTGAAATTTCTTTTTGGGTTGAGAAATAAACCTCATCCTTGGCTCGCTAACTCAAGGTGCTTTGACAATAGAATTGCTATATTTTGGCATTGCTTAAAGTGTATGGGATTTACTTGAGATAACAATATCACTTATTTCTAATGTTGGATGAAACTTGTAAACACACAATGGAAACAAGTTGCTTGAGTGCTACATATGATACAATATTATTCCACTACTGAAAAATAGCTTTATATAAGAAATATTCATAGCATTACAGATACGATTACCGTACTTTATATATATATATATAATATTACACATATATATAATTTCCCAAGTCAATTTTATGATATGGGCAATGAATGACCATAACTAAACGTCCATCCAAATCTTCATCTGTTAGGTAGAATGGTTCAACAATCTTCGCATCGTAAATTTAATTTCATAACTTTAACTTTTTACTCTGGATCCCAAGCTTCTATTTATGATTTAATTTTGAAAAAGATAATGTTTTTCACCAAAACCATATTCATTTAAACACTTTTGATAAATCTGTCTAAAATAAAATCACACGTCATCTGTTTGACAATTTATTCCCTCAAAATCTTCTTATATTAATGTTCATTCCTTTGTTATAATGAGAACGCTAAAAGTAAAATTTTTATTATGTCAAATTTTGTGACTCATAAAATTATATTTCTCTTTGTCATTGTATTTTGGAAAACATTTCCTTCATTTTGATGAAGGGGAAAGTTTATTGTTATAACAATAATTAGTTAACCAACCAAGAAATATTACACTTAACTATCCACTTCTCATATTGATATAAATTATGGCTCACATTTCATGTAACCATCATATCGAATCTATTCTCACATTTTTCTCTAAAATAATGAATTAAAATATTCCACATTTTAAAATATCCATAATAAATGAATATAGCTAAATTAGCATGGAGCTTAGTTTGCACATACACTTCAAGTTCGTCAAGATAACTTAGTTCAGAATAAACTTAGAATATAGGATATAAGAAATTATAAAAAGAATAACATGAATCAAATTTTTAATGTTTTCTCGCTAATCTCTCTCTTTTTTTTGCATAACTATTTCTTAAATAAGCAAAAACATTAATAACATTGGTATTCTCAATAATTTAAGTTTATTCATTTTCTTTCGATACTCTATATTCTATTTAGTTGAATCCATCAAAAATAAAGAAAAAGAGAGAAGTAAAACTAATTAAAATTATTATTATTATAAGAAAAAGATAACTAAAGTAAAGTTGGTTGCACACGGACGCAAGCACATTGTGTTTGAAATTTGTTTGTATTTTTAACAAACATGTTAAATAATATTTAAAGAAATAAAAACTTTCAGCAAATCTAACTTAAATGTTTTTCTAAGAAAAAAACTGAAATGTAATTATTGTGAAATGAAACTAGTTACCTAGTAACACTAATAAAAATAGTCAAATATTTTAGCTTCGAATATGCTATCATGTTTGAAACTAAAACTAATGTTTAGCATTTAGATCATAATCAAATTTAAGTAACATATTTTATATCCACACATATATATGTTATACTTTCAACCTTAGAGTAAGAGGTGTGATTCCCTATCCCTCATATTTAAAATAATAATAATAATAAATGTATATTATACTATCATCTTTAGAGTTAGAGGTTTGATACTCCTGCCTCTCATAAATAACATACCGAATTCCATTGATGATAGCTTCAAGATGATGATGACTTTAAGATGATTATAGTCTTAACCAAAACTCCAAATCACTCTCTTTAGATAGGAGTCAAGAAAGATAGAGTGCTTTATTATTTTGGTATATTGGGGACCATCGCTCTAAGGTCTCTTTATATACTAGTTCAATTGGGATTCCCATTAAACCCTAGTTAACTATGAATGAGCTTCCACTCATTAAGTTCATATTCAATTAGGAATCTAGGGTCTTAATTAATAAGATTATGTAATAGGATCAAATCTAATAAAATAACCCCAATATGGTAAAATATTAATCCACATACATAGCCCATACTTTAATTATACGTATCATTATTTAAATGCGTTTAACAAGACTTGAGCTATATTTGTGTACCTAATGTAATTAAATCACATAAATCTTAAGCGCGCATAAATAGGTTATTTCAACAATAGAATTCCCCTTTAGTTCAATCTACTCCATCTCCTGTATTAGCATGGTATCAAGGCTACTTTCGTCACTATCCTTGTAACTAAACCTTCCTCGATCACCAATTCTAATACATTCAATGACATAGATCAAGTATGGATAGATAGCATGGAAACTACATGCAAAGTGATCTATGTCATGCCTGTTTCCAACTGGTCAAAATTCCTTAGTTAGATCATTCCTAAAAACTTTATGTTAAACTGCATTTGCTAAATTGCATGCCTGATAAACAAGTTTAGATAATTAAACATAAACCGTCAAGTTTATTCTATATAGAAAATAAACAAAATATTGTCAAAAAAACATCCTTAATAACAAACTCCTACTAAACCATGGAATAAAAAAAGTGACTAACACCAATGTGAGTAACATACTCATGAAAAACTTTAGGTGGTAAACCTGTAGTCAATGGATCTACCACCATATAGTTTTTTCCAATATGTTCTATCAAAATTTGACCATTTTGAACTCTTTCTTTAACAACTAGAAACTTCACGTCTACATACTTTGACCTTATATTGTTGTCGAGCCCTTTTCAGTGTCGTTTAAGTCCCAAAAATAACCACAAATTAAAAGAAAGTTTAAACTCCCGAACTACTCCTATTACTAGAAGAACGTAGCAATAATGGTGAGTCCGGGGTCGAACCACAGGGACGCATTGAATTGATTCCCTCTTAAGTTAAATTTTACTATGGAAAAATAGTAAAAACGGGGTTTTGGGTTTTGATTAATTTGAAAACATGCAGGAAAATAAATTGCAAGGGATAAATGTAAAGAGTAATTGGTTCATCTAGTTCTCAGATCAAGTTAGGCATTTAATGTAATTTCAATCATCGTTTTCTGCCAATCGACTATGCATTCGAATTATGCATGCATAACTACCAAATTGTTGCGATTTAACTAGCTTCTACAAAGACCAAAAACTAATTAAATCAAAATCAATCAAACGCCCTAATTATTAAGGTTGGAAAGGTCAAACCCTAACTAATCAACATGTTTCTAAACTCAATGGGTTCGATAGTGGCCATGTAGAAATAAAAACACATGCATTATGATTTAGGATTCAATTACGTCGCTTAATTGTCAGGAAATCCATATTCAATTAACCAATTTTATCTTTGAACCTAGCAATTAGACATTTTAGGAATAGCCATCAAATGTCTAATTTACTATTGCTGCTTAGGACCTTAACAACACTAAGAATCATTAGCATGCACGATAAAGTGTGAAAGTCAACATCAATAATCATGCTCCAGAATTTAAACTGGATCAAAGAAAATACAATCCTAAATTACAAGAATCAATTAAAATAGATGACTCACGAAATTGACATTGAATCCTTGATCTAAGAAACTAGATGAAGATTAACTCATAAATTCATAGACAAATTTAAGAGTTCAAGCCAATACATGTTTACAATCCAAAATAATACTAAAATCTAACCTAATGATACTTAAGAGATTAAAGGGAAAGAAGATAGTAAAGCCACTCCTCGGCCTCCATAACCTCCAAGTTCATATCCCTTTAGCCTCCAAGAATTTTCTGCATCTTTTGACCTAAATCCAAAGAAAATAATTTAAAGTATTAATCGTAGCGTCAACGTTGCCCTGCGTCTTGGCCGAAGATGGAATGCATGCATGCGGCTGATTACCATCAAAGTATTCGGAGCATTGTAACGATGTTGACAGCATCGCAACGCTGCCCTGAACACTAGCATTTTGTCTTATGACGTCAAAAGGATTTAGGAAAATTTTGAGCATTGTGATGCTGTCCAGAGGCTTTTTAGTCATTTTCGCCTCTTTGAAGCTCGATTGCTCAAATCAATTTGAATTTGCTTAAATTAACCTCATTTAGCTCCAAATGCTTTGTTCTACCTTTTGATTGCTCGGTACCTGTAAAATAGGGCAATAAACACATAAAATCCAGCAATGAGCTCAAATTAAGCTAGCAATAATAGCTCTTTTTTAGAGCTATCAAACACCTCCAACTTAATTCATGCTCGTCACGAGGATGGTAGAAGCACATAGTCAAACAAATTAAGACATGTTAACTTTAGTTGCAAAGTTGTTACTCTAGTCTCAACAGTCAGTAAGAAAAAAGTTTGCAATCAAGAACGAAATTGAATTAGAATCAATCAATGAAGCACAATTTTAAGAATGATTCTTAATCTATTCATACATAAGTGAACCTAAAGTTTTGCTAGTTAAGCTTCACAGCCTAGAAAAGTTTTATAAGGCTTTCGTCCCATTTTTCCTCTACTCTGGCTCGGTTATCAACCTTGGACCTACCAAACATGCAAACAAGAGAGAACTAACAAACGTGCTTTCATACCCCACTGCAAGGAACCTATCCACTCTTTTCCCGCACGGCCCTAACTAGATACAGCGGAGGTATTCTGTTCACCTCTATCATGCATACACACACACATTATTTTATGATTTTTTAAACAGTTAATTTTGCTTTATTTTTCTTTTTTTTTATACCCATAGGCCTTATTTTATCCACCTTGTCCTAGTTAATTTGATAGAATCTTGAGATTGGTAAAGAATGGACTTTTAAGCAAGTTAGAAGATGATTCCTTACGTCAAATGTGAATCTTGTCTCGATGGAAAAATGACTAAAATACCTTTTAGGGGAAAAAGTTGTAGAGCCAAAGAACCTTTAAAACTCATACATTCGGATCTTTAAGGTCTAATGAATGTAAAGGCTAAAGGAGGGTACGAATACTTCATCTCTTTCATAGATGATTATTCAATGTATGGTTACTTATTATGGAATATAAGTCTGAAGCCTTTGAAAAGTTCAAAGAGTATAAAGCTGAAGTTGAAAACCTATTAGGTAAAACAATTAAAACACTTTAATCTGATCGAGGTAAAGAGTACATAGGTTTAGAATTCCAGGACTACATGATAGAACATGGAATTCAATCCAACTCTCAGCACCTGGTACATCTTAGTAGAATGGTGTATCAAAAAGAAGAAATAGAACCTCATTAGATATGGTTGTTATGTGATGAGTTATGCTTGATTGCCCAACTCATTTTGGGGGTATGCAGTAGAGACTATGGTTCACATCTTGAACAATGTGTTCGATTTTATGTCCTAAAATTTGTGGTTTGTAACCAATAAACTTCTTATGTTATTAATAAAGATGTTATTGAGGTTTTATTCAATAAATTTGTTATTGAATGTATGAATTGCTCATTTCATTCTAGAAAGAACCTAAATCAAATAAACTACAGCTATTACATGAATACTTGGACTTTATGTAATGACATAAAAGTGGATCGACATCGAGTAAATAGTCTAAACGGCCTATAGTATATGGATAAGGTTGGGTACCTTATCTTGGGGACACCATAGGATGCAACCCACTTTATATTTAGTACAAACGATGTGATCCTGAATCGTTCATGTAAGACATGCGATCGGGGGCCTTCAGTGCAAAGAGTTTGTAAAAGAGCGGACCAAGAAATAAGTCACTCTTACTATATAACGTTGTTTACTATTTAAGACTTAATAATTCAAAACGATGACCTACGTAACTTGACCTTAGTCCTAAGCTAACTATGAACTCCTATTTACTCAGGATTATCCTTAGATTTACATGGGTAAGGGTTGGCTCAACAGCGCCGACTCAATAAGCCTCCAATTTCAGGGGTATGATTGGGTAGATATTCGGTGACATAGGGTGTAATACAGATTTCACTCCTTCTTGTCTTTAGGGATAGTAAAGAGGTTGTTCCCTTAAGTGTTAACTCCATGACTTAAACAAGGGGCTCCATGTTCTCCTTGGCTCGAGAGGGATTCGGTTTAGTGATTGGATCACAAATTAAGTCTTAATTAGAGGATTAGTAGAACTTAATAAGCCAGATGTAATCTCAAGGGCAAAACAACTATTGACCTAGCCGTTATTACAAACAACCTATGAAGGGTTGACTTACGGATTCTGGTTATATTGAGTGGACAGAGGTATATCTATAGTGAGGGAAGTACAACTACTAGACTTTAGTAGAATGACTCGATAGTTAGCAAAATGTTAGTTAATTGAGTTACAGAATTTAGCCGGTGAATCTCGAATTGTTGGAGCCCATGATCTGTAGGTCCATGAGGTCCCCCTACTAGGTCATATCGGACTAAACCTTAGAATAGTGTGACGAATGAATTGGAAGTGTTTGAATTCGGTTTTTGGAGAAAAGTGTTAAATATGTACAATATATTTAACTTAATGTTTAATTATAAATTAAACATAAAGAGAGAGAAAATAGAAAATATTTAAATAAGATTTTAATATCAAGATTATGAATAGAGATTCATATTGATTGTTATTAGTTTGGATTTAATAATAAATTAAATTATTTAATATTAATGTAATTTTAAATTTAATTATTAAAATTAATTTTGAGATTAAATGCAGTTGGTCATAATTGCATTCAAAGTCAAAAGAGTTGATTAGGTCAAAATTACATCAAAAGTTAAAATTGTTGACTAGGAAAAAATGCAATAAAAGTCAAAATGTTGACTTTTAACTTTGAAAGTCAAAAAGTCAAAATTGTTGACTTTAGACTTTAATAGTTAAATTTTGATCTTTAACCTAGTTAGTGAAAAGATCCAACAATTTCGAGTAGGAAATTCAAACATCTGCATTGCTAAGTGTTATTTTCAATTGAAGACATTTGCCCCTCTAATCCCACTTTGAATTAGTGGATTTTTTTACTATCAAATTCTCGTCAAACTCAAAGTTGCATGTTTTGCATGATATGACCTATAGAAAAAGTGTTTTATGAATATTAGCTCTCTTGGCCAAGTGGACTTTTATGAGATTATTTGATAATCTTAACCTACTTTCTCTCAAATCTTTAACATTTTTCTCTCAAAATTAGTCACTCACGATCACCATCCTATTCTAAAGTTGGAGAATAGTCAAGAAGACTCTCGTGGTGATCTACGGACCATTCGTGAGGAGATTGGAGGTGATTTGGAGAAGATTTGATACTACTAAGGTTGTATATCTTCTTTCCCTTTGTTCTTAATTTAATTGCATGCTTATGTTTTGAAATTAATCAAATTAGAGTACTTTAGATCCGTTTTTTCTTCCGCTATGCATGTGTTCGTTCCATCAAAATGTTTCCTCAAAGAATATTTCTGAAACACCTTTCCAGTTATGGAGGGGACGTAAACCGAGTTTACGTTAATTCAAAATCTGGGGTTGTCCTGCACATGTGTTAGTGACAAATCCTAAAACGTTGGAACCTCGTTCAAAATTATACCAATTTGTTGTCTATCCTAAGGAAATGAAATGTGGTCTGTTTTATGATACTCAAGAAGATAAAGTGTTTGTATCAAAAAATGCTACATTTTTTTAGGAAGACCACATGTTAGATCATAAACCATGAAGCAAGATAGTATTAAGTGAAGCTACTGATGAATCAACAAGGGTTGTTGTTGCAGCTGGTTCTTCATCAAGAGTTAATGAAGAAGCCAACACTTTAGGTCAGTCTCGTCTTTTTCAATCATTGAGCATGCCTCAACGCAGTGGGAAGGTTGTGATACAACCTGACTGGTACTTGGGTTTAATTGAAACTCAGTTTTTCATGCAAGATGATGGTGTTGAAGATTTTTTGTCATATAAATAGGCAATGAATGATGTAGACAAAGACCAATGGGTCAAAGCCATAGACCTTGAAATGATGTTTATGTACTCCAATTCAATATGGGATCTTGTAGATCCACCTAAAGGGGTAAAATCCATAGGGTGCAAATGGATCTATAAAAGAAAGAGAGATGTAGTCGAAAAGGTACAAACCTCTCAAGCTAGACTTGTAGCAAAGGGTTATACCCAGAGGGAAAGGTTTGACTATGAGGAAACTTGTTCCTCTGTTGCTATGCTTATGTCTATAAGAATTCTCTTATCAATGCATATTATGACTATGAAATATGGAAAATGTACGTCAAGACTACTTTTCTGAATTGCAATTTTGAAGAAAACATCTTTATGTCTCAGGTCGAGGAGTTCATAACTTGAGGTTAGGAGCAAAAAGTTTGCAAGCTGAATTCATCCATTTATGGGTTAAAACATGCATCAAGATCTTGGAACATTAGATTTGATATAGTGATAAATCTTTTTGTTTCGATCAAAATGTTGATGAATCTTGTATCTACAAGAAAATTATCAACGATAAAGTAGCTTTTCTAGTACTTTATATGGACGATATCCTAATCAATGTGAATGATGTAAGGTACCTCACTAACATTAGATTTGTAGCCCAATTCTAAATGAAAGATTTAGGTGAGGCGCAGTATTTACTTGGGATCCAAATCATTAGAGATCGCAAGAACAACACGTTGGCTCTGTCTCAAGAAACTTATATCGACAAAATGTTGACTCGATATTCGATACAGAACTCTACGAAAGTTTATTACCATTCAGGCACTTGGTTTAATTGTCTAAGGAACAATATTCAGTTGTTTAAGGAACAATATCCTAAGATACCCTAAGAAGTTAAGGATATGAGATGTACCATATGCCTCAGCTGTGGACAGCTTAATGTATGTTATGCTATGCACTAGGCTAGAAATTTGTTATGAAATGGGAATAGTTAGTAGGTACCGGTCCAATCAATGGTTAAACCACTAGATTGCGTGTAACAACCCAAATTTGTACGCATACACTACAGGAAATTAAATGTCAAATGTTAAGCAGGACGAAATTTTATTTAAGAGGGTAGTAAATGTAATACCCTAACCCTAATTTAGAAAGCAGGAAAACAAATAAATTTAATTGGAAAATCGGGTGGAAATTTAGAATTGGAAAAAAAAATATATAAGAAATTTATTAATTATCCAAAAATAATGAATAAAGGGACAAAATTAGGGAGGATTAATTAAAAGTTCGATGCTAGCTAATTCGGGTGACAAAAGGCAGTAGATAACTTTTTGTTTGGACACTGCTCATTGAAATAATTAGAGGTGAGTTAATTATACGGTTAAAATTTGAAAGAGTTAAAAAGGAGGAAGTGGACTCCACATGTCACAAGCAATGAAGGCAACCCACGCGTGATAACTAGCAAGATTGGAGAGAAATATTGGAGAGAAAACTGGGAGAGAGCAACGTTGGAGAAAAAAGATGGAGAGAAAGAAAGAGAGAGCCACACTGGCGATATTGGAGAGAAAATTAGAGAGATCGAAAGTGGAGAGAGCGAGATTCTTAGCGAGAAAATGGGAGAGAGCGAGAGCCACGAAAGTAAAACCAGCGAGAGCGAGAGCGAGAGCCACGAGAGCCAAACCAGTGAGAGCGAGAGCGAGAGTCACAAGAGCCAAACCAGTGAAAAATCTGAAGAGAGTGAGATTCTGAGAACAGAAAGAGCAAGATTTGGACAGAAGCGTGGATTATGTGTTGAATTTGGCAACGATCTTATAGATCATACATGGAGAAACCTAAAATGGAGTACAAACAAAGGTTGATAATGTAAGGGCAAACGTTAGCAAAAATTAGGTGTCTTATTAAGTGAAATTCTTAAATCTAAGTAATTTTAAAAAAGCCATTTGTAGGATGAGTTGTCACATAGAGAAGAGCTGGAAACGACTATAAATAGGAGGCTTTAGGCTAGAAGTTAATCTGATTCTCAAACAAAACTCAGTAGTAAAAATCGTGTGAAAAGGGTGAAGTAATTTTGTTAGTTAGAAGGAGGAAACGCAAGGGATGTGCTGCCCAAATTTCCTTCTGATTTAAGAGGGAAAGCTCTACTGATTAAACCCTAAGGAATAATAAGGAATAACTAGGATCGCAGTCTAGGTAAGTAGTTTATCTCACCCACTCTTTAAGTGTTTCATGGTAGTGTACCTTTAATATGTTGCATAATTATGTTGCATTAGATGTTTAAAATATGTTTATCGACAAGGGACCCCATGCATTATGTTTATTCACAATGATGAAATAAGATTAAATTTTAATTAGATAAAGGTTATGCTTCTAGAGCTAGCAGGGCATGTATGGTTGCACCCCTCTAGACCAAATTCTTTGTCAAGATTATGCTAGGGACTAACAGGGTATGTATGGTTGCACCTCTCTAGTCCAATCTTACGTTTATGTTAATGGTTGATGTTGGATGCGACTCTGGCCCTACTAATTGCATAACCCGCTAATCATCAGATGGGTTAGTTTCTGTCTAAGTCCTCATCTTCCTATCAGGGTGGAGAAATTTACGTTAGAAGCATAACCGACCATCACATGTTATTATATGTTTTCGGTCCCGATCATATGTTTTCAGGACATGTTGCATGTGATTGTGCATTTGGTCACGACCCTATGTGAGAACTACTTAATGGGTATATTATATACTCATCCTATTTTACAGATTTTGTAGGTAAGGACACAGCGTAGGTGGCAGAATTGGACGTCGCTCAAATGGCCAAACATCAAGCTCACTATCATAGGCATATGCATTTTTATATCACTACGCTAATGTTTTATGGATCCTGGTGTTTTGTAAAATAAATTTTTTATATAGTTTTCTACCTAATTAATAAAATCTTAGATATGTTCTTTTGAGATTTTTACCAAAACTCATCTCATGATAGAAAAGTCTAAGTATGCATGTCGTAGTGGTCGGACCATAATATGTAAGGATCCGGGCGTTACAGTTTGGTATCAGAGAATTTGAGCCAAGTAGGCTCTACTAATTAGAAGAGTCGTGGTGTTTGATGGTTCGACTTGTTAAGTGATGCCCACAGTTATGCCAAATACGCTGGTTAGTGGAATTTTCAAACGAATAATTTAGTAAATAATTTAGTAAACATAAGGTTTGAGTTAAAAAAATTAAATAAAATTAGATTGCTTCCTTATTATGAAAATAAAATGTGTGTACCAGATGATACCACAAAGGGCTCCAACACGACGAGGCTGACCTTGAAGTAAATCCACAAGGGATCAAAATCAAGGACATTGGCAGACGCCTTACGTGTTACTTGCACCAGATGCATTACAAATACTAATATAAAATATGAGTAATGGAAACACAACCTCGTCCACCACACCAATAACCAACGATACAAATGACTCGTAGATCATTTGAGAATTCAGAAAGTTCAATCTTTCAACATTTGATGGATCATCTGTGGATCCAATTATAGCAGAGAATTGGATAACAGAAATAGAAACTATTTTCCGCCATATGAACATCCTAGAAGAACATAAAGTAAATTGTGCCACCTTCATGTTAAGAGTCGATGCAAAGTTCTGGTGGGATCCACACAAAGAACAATCAAAGGTACAGTCTCATGGTAGCAATTCAATCAGGCTTTTTACAACAAGTATTTCCCTTTGACAGTGAGATATCAAAAGAAAGTGGAATTTCCTAATCTTCGTCAAGAGAACATGTCGGTGGCAGAGTATGAACAAAAATTTGATTGCTTGTCCCACTTTGACCCTTGACTAGTGGACACAGAAGAGAAGAAGGTGGAAAGGTTTATTTGGGGATTAAGAGAAGGCATTCGAGGCATTGTTACTGTTTTCCGACATAAAGAGTATGCTCTTGGCCTCGAGTCGGCCTTACTCATGGAAGTAGATCTTGCTGTCAAAACCTCAACTTCGGAACGAGGATTCATGCCAAATCAAAAAAGGAAATTCACCCAACAAGGCTTCCAACGTTCACAACGGTAAGCAAAAATTTCCCAAAGCACTCAGGGCGTACAGTCACAACAGAAGAGTCAAACATTCAAATATCCTAAGTGCAAAAATTGTGAAAAACACCATCAGGGGCAATGTCTTCAGAACTTAGGGGTCTGTTTCAACTGTGGCCAGACGAGTCACTATGCAAAGGCTTGCCGAAAGCTCATTAACCAAGTATCAACTGCCCAGACCACCCAACCTACTAGTAACAAGGTTACCCAACAACAGAAAAGATGGGTGTTAGCTGTAACACGTCAAGAGGCAGAGGATCAAGATGCAGTTGTTACAGATACATTACCCATCCTCGAGTATTATGCCTTCACTTTATTATATTCGGGCTCTAGTAATTCATTCATCTTTACAACATTTGCACAACATGCTCAATTAACATCAAAGCCCTTAGGCTACATTCTATCCGTAGCTACTGCTGCCGGAGTATCTATGTTGGCCCACTCAGTAGTAGAAAACTGTGAATGGTCACTATCAGGACATAAACTAGGGGTGACCCTTATTATCCTATACATAAGTGATTTTGACATAATACTAGGTATGGATTGGTTAGCAGCAAACTATGAAAGCATAGATTGCCATAATAATGAGGTCATATTCATCTTTCCAAAAAGAACCAAGTTTAAGTTTAAGAGTTCTAATACACAATCAGCCCCAAGAATAATTTTAGCCATAAAAACTAAACATTTGCTCAACCATGAGGCTTGGGCATATTTAGCAAGTGTAGTGGATTTATGAAACCAAAAGGATGAAATTAAGGCCATTCCTGTAATAAGAGAATTTGAAGATGTATTCCCAGAAAAGCTATCAGGTTTACCACCCAGTCGAGAAATAAAATTTTGTATAGATCTAATTCCCGGAGCTGAACCAATATCTAAAGCAACATATAGAATGACACCTGCGAAATTAAAAGAACTCAAAATACAATTACAAGAATTGTTAGATAAAAGATTTACACGCCGTAGCGTGTCTCCATGGGGAGCACCTATCTTATTTGTTAAGAAAAAGGATGGATCAATGCGTTTACGTATAGATTATCGGGAGTTGAATAAGTTGACAATAAAGAATAAGTACCCACTCCCCCGCATTGATGACCTATTTGACCAATTACAAGGAGCCTCAGTATTCTCCAACATAGACTTATGATCTGGATATCATCAAGTACAAATCAAGGAGTCTGATATACCCAAGACTACTTTCCAAAAAAGATATGGGCATTATGAATTCGTTGTGATGCCCTTTGGATTAACGAATGCCCCAGCAGCCTTCATGGGCTTGATGAATAGAATTTTTAAGGACTATCTTAATAACTTCGTAATCGTATTTATAGATGATATTTGGGTTTATCCAAGTCTGAGGCAGAACATGAAAAACATCTTAGGGACGTCTTTTCTATATTAAGAAATGAAAAGTTATATACCAAATTCTTCAAATGTGAGTTTTGGACGCGACAAGTCGCCTACTTAGGGCATATTGTAAAGCAAGAAAGAATCTCAGTGGATCCTGCTAAGACTGAAACAGTTAGCAAGTAGCCTCGCCCAACAACAGTCAGCGAAGTGCGAAGCTTCCTTGGATTAGCAGGATATTATAGACGATTTGTGAAGAATTTCTCAAGTATAGCATTACCCTTAACTAACCTCACCAAGAAGAATAATCCTTTTGTCTGGAACCAAGCATGTGAGCAAAGCTTCCAGGAACTAAAAGAAAAATTGACCACAACACATATTCTCACTATACCTAACGGATCAGGGGATCTAACTGTGTATAGTGATGCATCGAAGAAAGGGCTTGATTGTGTATTGATGCAACACGGAAAGGTAATAGCATATGTTTCAAAACAACTAAAACCTTATGAACAAAATTATCCCGTTCATGACTTGGAGTTAGCTGACGTAGTCTTTGCCTTAAAGATATGGAGACATTACTTATATGGGGAAGAGATCCAAATTTATATAGATCATAAAAGCCTTAAGTACTTCTTTACCTAGAAAGAGTTAAATATGACGCAATGAAGATGGTTAGAATTAGTCAAAGATTATAACTGTGAGATCCTCTATCATCTAGCAAAAGCTAACATTGTTGTTGATGCTCTTGGCAGAAAGTCAGCTCATACAACAGCCCTAAGTACCATCTCCAAACACATAATGGATGACCTTGAAAGAGCTGAGATCTCACTAATACCATAAACTTTCACAACTCGAATAGCACAGTTAATTGAAAGACCTGCATTAAGGCAAAGGATAATTGATGCACAACAAATAGATAAATACCTAAACAAACAACTGCAATCAGAGAATGGAGAACCAGTCAATTCTCTATAGCTCCAGACTCTGCACTTCTACACCATGGACGTCTATGTGTACCAGATGATGAAGAAATCAAGAAAGAACTACTGAAGAAAGCTCATGAATCATGCTTTTCAATACATTCTGGGAGTACCAAAATGTATCGAGACTTGAAAGCACATTACTGGTGGTGTAACATGAAAAAAGATATAGCCGACTATGTAAGTAAATGTTTGGTTTGTCAATAGGTGAAAGCTCTACGGCAACGACCACAAGGACTCCTTCAGCCTCTAAATGTTCCATAATGTAAATGGGAGCATATTTCTATGGACTTCATCTCAGGCTGTCTCTTATACACATCTAGATGTGTATAAGAGACAGCCCGAGAATTGTTAAAGCCACAACATGATTTAGGTGATTGTAGATCGACTCACCAAATCGGCCCACTTCCTACCTGTCTCTTATACACATCTAGATGTGTATAAGAGACAGAGACTACTCAAACTACGGAAGCACTAGCTCAAATGTACTTAAAAGAGGTCATCCGGTTACATGGAACCTCAGTATCAATTGTTTCAGATCGAGACCCTCGTTTCATTTCCAAGTTCTGGAAAAGTTTGCAGAAAGCAATGGGCACACAGCTAAATTTCAGAACAACCTTCCATCCACAAACTGATGGCCAAATAAAACGAGTTAATCAAATTCTAGAAGACATGTTGAGGGCATGTGCTTTGGATTTCACTAGAGCATGGGATTTGCAGATACACCTTATAGAATTTGATTATCATAATAGTTATCAAGCGACAATTGGTATGGCGCCCTTCGAAGCCTTATACAAAAAGAAATGCAGATCCCCTGTACATTGGGATGAAGTCGGTGAGCGAACACTTCTAGGACCTGAATTGGTGCAACAAACATCAGAGTCAATTAAGCTTATTCGGGAAAGAATGTGAACAGCTCAAAGCAGACAAAAGAGTTATCCTGATAACCATCGAAAAGAGTTAGAATTCAAAGTAGGAGATCACATATTTCTAAAGGTAGCACCAATGAAAGGCATTATGCGTTTTGGACGAAAAGGCAAACTTAGCCCCCGCTTTATTGGACCCTTTGAGATATTAGAACGTACTGGCCAAGTAGCTTATCAATTAGAATTACCACCTACCCTTTCTATAATACATAATGTCTTTCATGTATCGATGCTTCGAAAATACATGTTTGACCCATCACATGTAGTAAGTTATGAACCTCTACAAATAAGTGAAAACTTGGAATATGAAGAGACTCCAGTTTGCATCCTAGCAAGATAGAAGAAGTCACTTCATAATCGGGAAATAAGTTTAGTGAAGGTTCTCTGGAGAAATCAGCAAGTAGAAGAAGCTACATGGGAACGAGAAGAAGAGATGAAAGTCAAATACCCTTATCTGTTTAAGCACCAAGAAAATTTCGAGGATGAAAGTGCTTAAGGGGGGAAGAATGTAACAACCCAAATTTGTACGCATACACTACAGGAAATTAAATGTCAAATGTTAAGCAGGACGAAATTTTATTTAAGGGGGTAGAAAATGTAATACCCTAACCCTAATTTAGAACGTAGGAAAACAAATAAATTTAATAGGAAAATCGGGTGGAAATTTAGAATTGGAAAAAAAAATATAGGAAATTTATTAATTATCCAAAAATAATGAATAAGGGGACAGAATCAAGGAGGATTAATTAGAAGTTCAACGTTAGCTCATTCGGGAGACAAAGAGCAGTAGATAACTTTTTGTTTGGGCACTACTCATTGAAAGAATTGGAGGTGAGTTAATTATACGGTTAAAATTTGAAAGAGTTAAAAAAGGTGAAGTGGAATCCATGTGTCACAAGCAGTGAAGGCAACCCACGCATGAAAACTAGCGAGATTGGAGAGAAATATTGTAGAGAAAACTGGGAGAGTAATGTTGGAGAGAAAAGATGGAGAGAAAGAAGGAGAGAGCCACACTTTCGAGATTGGAGGGAGCGAGATTGGAGAGAAAATTGAAGAGAGCAAGAGTGGAGAGAGCATGATTCTCAGCAAGAAAATGGGAGAGAGCGAGAGCCACGAGAGTAAAACCAGCGAAAGCGAGAGCAAGAGCCACGAGAGCCAAACCAGCGAGAGCGAGAGTCACGACAGCCAAACCAGCGAGAAAGTTAGAGAGAGAAAGATTTTGATAATAGAAAGAGCGAGATTTAAACAGAAGCGTGGATTATGCGTTGAATTTAGCCACGATCTTATAGATCATACATGGAGAACCCTAAAATGGAATACAAACAAAGGTTAATGACGTAAGGGCAAACATTAGCCAAAATTAGGTGTCTTATTAAGAGAAATTCTTAAACCTAAGTAATTTTAAAGAAGCCATTTGTAGGATGAGTCGTCACGCAGAGAAAAGCTGAAAATGGCTAAAAATAGGAGGCTTTAGGCTGGAAGTTAAACTGATTCTCAAACAAAACTCAGTAGTAAAAATCGTGTGAAAAGGGTGAAGTAATTCTGTTAGTTAGAAGGAGGAAACGCAAGGGAAGTGCTGCCCAAATTTTCTTCTGATTTAAAAGGGAAAGCTCTACTGATTAAACCATAAGAATTAATAAGTAATAACTAGAATCGCAGTCAAGGTAAGTAGTTTATCTCACCCATTCTTTTAGTGTTTCATGCTACTGTACCTTTAATATGTTACATAATTATGTTATTGTTATGTTGCATTAGATGTTTAAAATAAGTGTATCGACAAGGGACCCCATACATTATGTTTGTTCACAACGATAAAATAAGATTAAATTTTAATTAGATAAAGGTTATGCTTCTAGGGCTAGCAGGGCATGTATGGTTGCACCCCTCTAGACCCAATTCTATGTCAAGATTATGCTAGGGACTAACAGGGTATGTATGGTTGCACCCCTCTAGACCCAATTCTATGTCAAGATTATGCTAGAGACTAACAAGTATGTATGGTTGCACCCCTCTAGTCCAATCTTACGTTTATGTTAATGGTTGATGTTGGATGCGACTCTGACCCTACTGACTGCATAACCCGCTAATCATTAGATGAGTTAGTTTTCGCCTAAGTCCCCATCTTCCTATCAGGGCGGAGAAATTTACGTTAGAAGCATAACTAACCATCACATGTTATTATACGTTTTTGGTCCCAATCATATGTTTTCAGGACATGTTGCATGTGATTGAGCATTTGGTCACTACCCTATGTTAGAACTACTTACTGGGTATATTATATACTCATCTTATTTTACAGACTTTGTAGGTAAGGACACAACCAATCATCAAGCTCACTATCATAGGCATATGCATTTTTGTATCACTAAGCTAATGTTTTATGGATCCTGGTGTTTTGTAAAATAAACTTTTTATATAGTTTTCTACCTAATTAATAAAATTTTAGATATGTTCTTTTGAGATTTTTACCAAAACTCATCTCATGATAGAAAAGTCTAAGTATTCATGTCATAGCGATCGGACCATAATATGTAAGGATTCGGGCATTACACTGTGGTTAAGAACATCCTCAAGTATCTTCGGGTAACGAAGGACTATAAGCTGGTATATAGAGAAAAGGATTTGTTCCTTACAAGATACAGCGACCTTGATTTCTAAACTAACAAGGATTCTAGGAAATCAACGTCAAGATCAGTGTTTACACTAATCGGGGAAACTGTAGTGTGGCATAGTATGAAGCAAGGATGATATTCCACTATAGAAACTGAGTATGTAGCTGCTTGTGAAGCAGAAAAGGAAGAAATTTATCTAAGGAAGTTCCTAAGCGATTTGGAAGTGGTTCCAAATATGGTCTTGCCCATCACCTTATAGTGTGACAATAGTAGGAAAGTAGTCATTGCTGATGTTTTTACGAAGGCTCTCTCTCGGCTAAAGTGTTTGAGGGACAACTAGAGAGTCTTGGTCTACGAGACATGTACATTGTATAGTTTAGGACAAATGGGAGATGTGTAATGGGTATATGGATGCCTTAGTTTATTGTATTTATTTATAGTAATCCTGTCTTTTGGATTCTGATATCATGTACAACCCATTGACTATAGTTTTAGTTCAAGTGGGAGTTTGTTAGGTGGTATGCCTTAAAACTTGTAGATGGTAAATGTTATTAATTGACCGTCATCCATAAAGAGTTATAAATGTTAATTCAAGAAATGTTATTGGTTTTGTTGGTTTTCTATTTTGTCTTAATAACCCTAAATCTAATAAACCATGGGTTATGAAACCCTGTGAAGGACTAACATATTGTTATTAGTCTATATTTTTGGACATAAAAATATATTTGTAGTGAGAAGAGTAAAGTTATGGATCTGTAATGGAGTGTCACATTTAACGATTATTGATTAACTTGGTTAATGAGTTTATCCAATCAATCTCATATCGCTAGAGCTTCTAATCTACAGGTCCACTGGGTCCCCTTGTTAGCTCACTATAAGATATTTACGAGAGGTAATTTGAATTCTTCAAATTACTTTGAAGAAATGATATATTAATGTGATTGATATATAATTGATTATGGATATGATCTATAATTCACATTAATTGGAAATTAACTCAAGTGAATTAGATTCACAAAGAATTAATTAACAAAGAGGTACTACATATATACATAGGATGTTTATGATAATTAGATAAATATAAATTAAATTAGATTAAATGTATAAATTGTTATTTAATTCATGTGTAAATTAAATTAAATAATTTTTATTTAATTGTACTAATTAATTGAATAAGTGTTATTTAATTGATTAATTGTGAAAAAAGGAAATAGGAAAAGGATTAGGAAAAAGGCTTTACCCTTTGGGAGACACTGAGACAGACACTGACAATACACAACACAGAAGTGTTATTGTGAAAAATTTCCCTAAGCCACAAATACAATCTTCTCTACTCTCCAAAACCCTTTTCTTCTCTCCCTCTCCCAATAGTTGGATACCACCTAGAGAATAAAGAGGTTACTCTCGTGGTAGTGTTCGAGATTGTTGAAGAAATCGTTCATGATCAAGATCGTTGAAGGAGCCATTCGTTGAAACTTAAAGAAGATTGTTTGTAAAGCTTGAGAATCTACAAAGGTAAGAATGATTCTAATCTTTTTCCCAAAGGCATGTTATATTATATGTTTATATTCTATTCTAGTATATTGAATTTGTTTATGTAAAAATCCAATTGTGGGATGGAAGTTTTCACACAAATGCTTCTGTTGCGAAATCCGATCCCTTTAATTTCATAATTTTGCTAAATTTGATGCATGCGACATATTCTGATTTTGAGATTTTTTAAACTTTTTGTAAACTTTTTGTAGGATTTTTATATTTTAACTTGAAGTATTTGGTTATATTTGATTGTTTACAAAATTTTCATAAGAATTAGACATACGGGGGGAAAAGGATAGAAGTATCGATTGGCAAACAATGAGGGTACCTATATAGGAGTTATTTTCAAATTGGTTTTTTATCAACTCAAAGTAAATTCAAAGAAATATATTGTTTGGTAGTTGAGATTTTTAATTCACAAGAAGAAATTCGGGCTTTAATGTCGATTTTAAACCGACATTAAAGATAATGTTTTTAAAGCCCTTTAATGTCAGTTTTAAACCGACATTAAAGGGCTTCAATAACACCAGAAGCACAACCTTTAATGTCGGTTGCAACCGACATTGAAGGTCTTTAGTGATTAAAGCTTGTCGGTTGCAACCGACATTAAAGGTCTTCTTAACCGACATTGAAGCCCAAATCTGTCCGTTTTATAAATTATTGTCCGTTTTTTAATGTTCTCTTGCCAAATCGATTTTTTCGATAAAAAAATATAACATGACACATCATCATCGAACACTATGGCTATAACATTATTCATGTATGGATTGCAAATCTATGATATTTAATCCACAAATTCTGCTATAGAATTATAATTTAAAAGGCGTACAATAATTCAAGCCTTGAAAACACAAATTACAAGTAATACAAAGATTATGATTTTACAAGGACAATAGAATCTTCCTGTGTAAGAGCAACACAATTTTATTTGTCTACAAATTTGGGAGGGTTTGAGAGATTAAGAGATGTAATATACGTTGTTGAGATGGACTTCATTATCATGATTCTTCTTCTTCAGCTCATCCAGCAACTACAGAACAATTGGAAAGATTTAGAATTTAACTTCAACTTAACAAGTAATGTGCCTGATATTAAGAATTTAACCTCAGGCAGACTCTGATCCAAGGAGAAAAAATAATATTATAACCATAACCACATTTATATAATCATATGAAAAGCCAAATGTTAATGAAACTTCAATCTGTCACGCACATTGAAACGTCTATAATGTGATTAGAATATAGAAAACATAAGTGCCAACTCATATGTAACAGTAACACAATCAAGATAACCAGCTTCTGTCAGATTGCAAAAGTAATCTCCATTCAAAAAAATGAATGCATAATCTGATTATATGAAACAGGTTTATCCAAGTAAATATACCTTATCCGGTGTTATGCCAAGCTCTCTCTTGAACACTTCACACACTTGATTGTATGGGGATACTAGGCATAAAACTAACCTACAAGAACATAAGGACTAGTTTTCAGTATGAAATCCAAAGCAATAGAAGTTTCTGGGTCAATATTAAACTACATACCTTGAAATAGGAGGACTGGTGTCGAAGACTATCAATTTCCCAAAGTGAACTTCCTGTACCAATAATTCTTGTTAATAAGGATCAATCACCAAATATTAAACCACCACATAATAAACATAAAACGAGAGGGGACTTTATGTGCGAGAGTGAGAGCGAGAGTGGAGGTATGAGCGAGAGTAGCGAGAGCGAGAACGAGAGCAGATGGACTTTATGAGTGAGAGTTAGGGATTTGGGGGGGAGCTGAGAGGGGAGAGATTTGGCCTTTATGAGCGAGAGCGAGAGGGATTTGGGCGAGAGGGGGGGATTTGGGCGGAGATATATATCTAAATATATAAATATATTTATGAAAACAAGAGAAGTTGATGCACAGGTTATAGAATCTATCTATAACAATTAGATTAAAAACAGTGCTACTTTCAATCATAACCAATATATTATGATTTCTTTCTTTTGAGGGAGCATTAGCTCAACATCAAATTTCATTCTTCAAAGAAGAAATGGTCTCAGTATTCCATGCAGTTTTGCTACAATCTATAGGATTGGAATATTTTAATATGGCACACTTATGTAACAAATAGTGCTGGAAACAAATGTCAAAAGAATTACCAACCTGGGCATTTCTATTCTCTTGTGCTTCTTCTTTTTCTTCAGCTTGACACTTTCCAGAGAGACATGAACTAACAACGAATCAAACATCAATAAAGTCTTTCTCCAAATCTCTAATGCTCCAGTATTCCTCTCTCCCCTAGGAAGTACAAATGAATAACGAAACAAAAAATGTATCGCATTACCAAAACTCTTAGAACTTTGTGGTTTTTTTAGTTGGTTTATATTCAAAAACACTAAAATGTAGCCAAATAGCATCAGATTCAAATCCTTCATTACAACTGGTGACAATCTGCAAGGAAAAAGCTCAAACTTAGATTAAAATTAACGCGAAAAAGACCTAAAAAAGGGGGAATGAAATTACAGATTGAATTATCTCATAAACAGATTCAAATCCTTCATATCTCTACCGATCTCTCTGTTCCTTCTTCAATTTATTTTTTCAATCATCGTTGGAATCTTCTCAAAGCATCGATTATGACTCTTGCTTCTTGTTTATCAATGGCATCGGGAGTACGAAAAGATGCAAAATTGATTTCAAATCGGTACTACATGGATCAGCATTGTCGACCTATCTACGGGTTCTGTCATTTCTCGTTGGTTCCACATATCTCTTACTTCTCTACCTCAGAAACAGATTCATCGAGTAGGTGTTTGAGGGAATGATGATTCAAGAGATTGGATTTTTTGGCATTTTTTATCGCCATTTTTGATAGCTTTCGGTTTCAGTTCTCTTCGCCTACGAAGGTTTGTCTGAAATCTGAGAGAGAAAGGAGAGAAACAAAATCTAAGGGATAGATAGGATAGATAGGGATAAAAGGGGGAAATGAAAAAAAATGGGGGGAATGGGTTTTGGTTTTTTTTTTTTTTAAAGGAATTGATATTCCCCGAAGGAAACAATAAACATTAGCCTCTAAACTTTGTTTTATAGAATAGAAAAATATAGAGAGACGGAAACAATAAAAAATATTAACTTAAAGATGCTATCTACTATGTTAATCAAATAGGGAAGAAAGATATAAAGGGAATCACATATCCTTGAAGACCAATTCTTCTCGTTCCTCTCCAATTCACATTGTCTTCTCCCGATCTCACGAACACCGTAACCGGACACCACTATAGGGTCTTCCCTATTATTCTCAGGGATAAAAATCATGCAAAGGTGTGGGCTTGCACTTAAATTTGGTGGGAAGAAGAAGAGAATTGAGAGGAATTTTCTTCTCCATCAAAACTCATCTGCATAATACAGAGAACCAGAGAAACCAGAGAGAGAAAAGAGAACAACTCTCTCCATTTTTTGATTTTATGTGAGAGTGAGATTGAGAAAATGGGTGAGAGAGTTATAACTTCTTCCCCTTTAATTTTATTAAATTCAAATTCAAAATTTGGAGTTTAATATATATATATATGCTAACCATTTAATATATATACAAACTATATGTTATATCACATATAAATATAAAACCCGTAGTTAATATCATATCACATATAACAAAAACTATAGTTTACTATTCTCTCAAATAACGCAAGGTATTAATATGAATCACATTTACATTAATTTTAACCTATAGTTTTTATATGGATAACGTTCATATAAATAATAATTCAATCATATTCAAATTATAATACCTGTCAATAAAATATATAAATTTAATATGAATCATATTCATATTAATTTTAGTGTATAGTTCCTATATGAATCATATTCATATAATTAATATTTGAATCATATTCAAACATTTATTTCTCTCATAAAACTATATAAATTCAATATGAATCATATTTACATTAAATTTTAACATATAGTTTTTATAGGAATCATATTCAAATATTTATTTCTCTTATAAAAATGTATCAACATATATTATATTATATAATGTATCAATATATATTACTTAACTGTATCTTATACAATTAATTCCCTTTAATTAATTTAAACAATTCAAATTAAACCAGAAGTAATTTGATTCTCATCATCCCTCATTGAGCTAACGACGGGACCTTATGGACCTATAGATTGAAGCTCCAATGATATGAAATTAATTGATAAAATTGTTTTAATACAATTAATTAACGTTCATTAACTGTCGATCACTCCATAAAGACCGATAGCTGAACTCCATAAAATTGTTTTACTACAATTAATTAACGTTCATTAACTGTCGTTCATTAACTCTCGGTTCAGGAAAGGGTGAGGCGCCT
Organism: Benincasa hispida; assembly: GCF_009727055.1. Taxonomy (NCBI): domain Eukaryota; kingdom Viridiplantae; phylum Streptophyta; class Magnoliopsida; order Cucurbitales; family Cucurbitaceae; genus Benincasa; species Benincasa hispida. The sequence continues at coordinate 34,066,820 of NC_052357.1, forward strand.
CATTGTTTGAGCCCTGGACTTTGCCCTTAGGGGAGCAATCTCGTGGCATAGTGTTCATACTATCAATATCATGGTTTGAGGTTCGATTCCCCCCACCCCATACTTTAATCACAATACTTATCAAAAAAAAAAAAAAAAAACCGTCGAGGTACATTGTAGACCGTTAATTATTTACTTTGCTTCAAATGTTGATGGTTACATATTATTTATTATTTTCTCTTTCTTTTCCAAATTTTTAATCAACAGACAAATAAAGCCCATTAATTCAACAATGTATATAAATATAAACTATTTGAGTGCTTGTAATTCAAACAAAGCCACTCAAAAAAAAAAAAAAAAAAAAAGTTTAATTTAAAAGAGAACTCTAAAAATCTATGAAAAAAAAGAAGCATTTGAATTGGTTCTATTACCACTCCCAACGTGGCACATTCATGTGGTAAATGGCTTAAACAATGAAACCCTATTGGTTCATTGTAAGTTCAAAGATGATGATTTAGGAAGCCATAATTTGGCACCGAATTCCAATGGACTTTTAAGGTCAAGGTTTTTGGAACGACATTGTTTTCGTGCTATCTGGCAAAGTCAAATTTCAACGTATCGTTTGAAATGTTTTGAGTTGAAGAAAATCACCCTTGACTCACTTCTAGGTGTTTTGAGAAAAATTTCTTTTGGATTGTCAAAGATGATGGAATTTACTTGAGAAACAATCCTACTAATGGTAATGAACTTGTGCATCAATGGAACAAAGTTACGTGAGTTCTTGGTATCTTTTCAGCCATTAAAAGAAACTAATCTAAAAAAAATAATATTACACATTAAGATACAATACAAGTGATTTCTATTCTTGTTAAACTATCATTTGTGCTTCGAATTTAATTCTATCTAATGTCACCATATATTTGAACAATGTTTACCGATGGTTTCAGTCTTATCAATTTCATTAAATAAATAAAAAAAAAAGAGAACGAGCAAACTAAGTCTCCGTTTGATAATTATTTTATTTTTTGTTTTTTCTTTTGAAAATAAAGCCTATGGACACTACTTTCACCTCTAAATTTATTCTTTATTATTTACTTTTCACGAATGATATAAAAAATGAAGCCAAATTTTGAGAACTAAAAAAAATAGCTTTCAAAAAGTTGTTTTTGTTTTCGGAATTTTGTTAAAAATTCAACCATTATACTAAGTGTTGGGTTATTCAAACTTCTCTAGGCCCAATTACTCAAGATCAACACTGAGAAGATGAAGAAATGGCCAAGAAAGACTCTGTCAAGTCCTCGATGCTCGCTATATTTCTACTCGATGCTCGATCAGTATTTCCTTTTATCCTTGATGAGTTTATGCTCAATCCTTGATGGAATTCGATTAATGTTGAACGATACTTGATATTACTTGATGAGTCTTGATCTTTACTCGGTGCGACTCGAAGGCGAAAACGACTAACTCGAAGCAACTTGATAGATGAAATCGTTGCACGATTCAACTCGATGTGCTGGAATTCGATACAATTTGACAGCAAGATTATTTTCCACGCGATTTGCAGAAAGATTACAGTCGATTGGAAGAATAAGATAAAGACAAGAAGAATAAACACACAAGTTTATGTGGTTTGGCCAAGATGCCTACGTCTATGGAAGATTTAAGTACTTTTTCACTTAGAAGATTACGTATAACTTTTGTTTATTTACAGAAAAATAGGAAAATGATGAACTTAACTCTATTTTGTTTTCTGATCAGTGGTATATATAACATATACCAACAGACCGTTTACAAGATAAAGTTAGTTAGTTATAAACAAAAAATAGCTGAAGTATTTGAGTCATGATTTCTTCACTTAGAAAAGATGAAAATCATTATAAGAAATGGTTACAAAAGGGAGTCTAAATAAATTATTTTGTATATAGTTTTCAGAACTTTTCTTAAATTTGATAAATGAGAAGTTAAGTTATTAATCAAATAATTAGAATGAACTATCCCTGCTTCTCATATTGCTATGAATTGGCTATTTTTTTTTTCCTGTAATATCTATTTGAATATTTTGTACATATTGTGAATAAAAGTACTATTCTCACTTTAAAAAATTAATTGAACAAAAAAGAACCTAACTCAACTTGCATAGATCATGGTCTCTTAAACATATAAGAAATATTAAATAGCAATGGGGAACTTGTTTAATTTAGTAATATATCTCCTTGTGCTTTTTTTCTGATAATGTTTTAAAAGGACAACATAGCAGACAACCCTTGAGAGTAAGAGTATAAAGAAAAGAAGAAATCCACTATTGCAAACCCTTCCTTGCAAGAGAATATGCTATGAAGTTAAACATCAAAAGGTATGTACAAAATCACGTCACAACTCCTTAGCTTCACATCCTCTATAATAAATGACACCTTTGACAGGTAGCCACATCATTCTGAAGGTTAATCACCTTCAGACAGTCTGATTCCACAAAATCTTTCGTTGAACATAGGCAAGCCCCTCAGCAATGACCATGACTTCAAGAAACGTAATCCCAGAGCATCAGGGAGTGAACTTCAACCTAGCCAAACAAACACGACTAAAATGGTCTCGAAGCACCCATTCAAACCCACCCATCTGCCTATCAGCATTCCAAGCGATATTAATATTCAGATTCCAAGCATTGTGACAAAGGTGATTCCAGCGGATTGGGACTAGATTAGCACCTATGGCTTTCAACTTCGGAGGAGGGATGTTTTGGCTTGACTTTCTACGATTCTATTTGAGGTCACTACTATTATGAATGCAATTTCAAGCTGACCATTTTGACATAAAATAAGAATTTTCTAAATAACAAAACGAAATTTTATTCGGCATCCAATAAAAAAAAATTAATTAAAATGGAAAATTTAAAATTTATAGCTAAAAACTCAAAGATTCTCATAAAAAAAATCCAAACAATCTAAAAAACATGATCTAAGATGAAGTACTTTTGTTAGTCCTATGACACCGTCAATAGATCCCTTGACAAGCACCTTTATATCCTTTCTCTTACCTGGAAAACATTTTAGAAAATAATGAATATTTAAAACACTAGTAAGTAACTTCACTACCAAGGTCTGGCTATGCAAACACGTTCAACATGCTCTAAATATTGTGAACTGGGACGTAATCTAAAGTATTAAATCTGAATAGTTTAACATGTTCCTACTGTATGTGCGATGTATTCATATAGTATCTGGCGAACTTGTAGTTGCATTTATAAACTAAATATGAGGTATACATAGCAACTTATAGGAGGGCAATTGTGACCAAACTGATCTAAACTGCAATATGCAATAAATGGTCCCACAAAATGAAATCATAACATATCATCTCATGAAATTCATAGTATGTTTGACTAAAATGTATTAAATCATGAAAACATATCATGCAAACTTTTCTAAAACCGTATAACAAAAATTGAAATATTTATTCAGAGGCATTTCATTCGTAAGGCTACTAATTACCTTAATCTAGAAAATTGATCCCTTTTTGGCTTAAGAAAAATCTTAAATATATATTAATATCCTAAGTTTAGCTTTCTTTTTTTCCTTTTTACCTTTCAAGACTAATAAATAATTGAAATCTTTAATCAAAATTAAATTGAAATAAATTAATTATTCTAATGACCTGACTCTCTAAAACTATTAATAAGGCCATTACCTTATGCATACATAAATTTCAAACTCTCTTTTCAACTTAAGCAAAAGAATCAGACCGTTTTATAAAATTTATAACTTCAATAAAATAAAAGTTCAAATAACATAAAACCTTAGTTCAGGGTATATCTAAAATGGTAAAACAAAGCTAGACACTTTCATCAAGTGTTAAATAGTGCAAATACTACCTTTCAAGGTTCAAACACCAAAACAAATATTTACAACATGAAAATATGAGCAGAAACATCTATTTGGTCTCAATGGTACGGTTATAGACTCTTCTTGTCATTCCTCAGTCTTCCCTTGCCCTTCCAAAAAAACACATCATAAGAAAGGGTAAGTACAAAATAATCAAAAAATAACCCCATGCCGAGGTCATACTATGCATTTATGTCCAATAAATGCAAAAATGATAATCGATCGGTTTGATGCCTTAAATCTCATAGGGTCCTGTAGTTGGTAATTGTATTGTACAAATTTTTTATCTATTTAATAAAATATGAGATGTTTTATTTGACATTTAATAGCATTAAACCCACAAACCAATAAACTAACATCCAAGGTTATTAACTAAAACATGTATGTAAAGAACATGTTTAAGTGATAACCTAAATGGTCTGTAGTTAATGGATAAGGCTGGATACTTTATCCTAGTAACACTACGAATACAACCCGCTTTGTAGGTATTACAATTATTATAAAGTTCTACAAACGATATGATCCTGATCATTCATGTGGAGACATGTGAGCGGGTGTATTCTATAGAAAGAAGTTTGTATAAGACCGGACCACGAAATGGCTAGTCTCATATATAACGTCGTTCATAATAGAGTCTTACATTTCACTGGGATGACCATAGGTGATATGACTTGAATCCTGAGTGAGTTGTGAATTCCTACCTATGAAGACGGTCCTTTGATTTGTATGGGTGAGCTTGGCTAGATTGTCGATTCAATAAACCTACCATTTTTGGGGATTCGTCTGATTGAGAAGTTGGGAACACAGCTACGCAAGACGGAATTCACTCCTCCCTAACGTCAGGGTAAGTAGATAAATTGTTCCCTTAAATGCTAATTTTGGGGCTTGAACAATATGGTGCCACACCCTCTCCTGGTCCGAGAGGAGTTGGTCATAATTGGACTATGACTTAGTATTCATTAGAGGGATCAGTTCTATTTAAAGAGTTAGAAGTAACTATAGGGGCAAAATGGTAATTTTGGCATAGTTGTACTTCGAGCAATTTGTGAAGAGTCATCACATTGTTGATTGGTTATATCGAGTGAACATAGAAATATATCTGTAGTGCGAAGAGTGCAACTGTTAGTATTTAGTGGAGTGTTCCGACAGTTAGTGGATGTTGAATAGTTTAATTAAAGAAGTTTAATGAATGATTCAAGTACCATTGGAGCTTCAAGCTACAGGTCCATGAGATCCCCTCTGTAGCTCAACAGGGTTTTAATGAGAATCAACTTTTGATTAATTTGATTATTCAAATTAAATGAAGGAATTAATTATATATGATATAGATACTATAATGTATTTGATACAGTATAATATAAAGTTTAGGTGAGGTGAAATAAATATTTGAATGTGATTCAAATATTAATTTTATGAATTGAATTCATATAATTAAATTTAATATAAATGGGATTTATATTAAATACCATTGATGAGAGAATTAAAACTATAGCTTATATTGTATATGATATAATATTAAACCATAGATTCTATGTTATATATGATATAACATATAGTTATATATCTGTCTCTTATACACATCTAGATGTGTATAAGAGACAGATATTGTATATGATATAACATTAAATCATAGATTCTATGTTATATATGATATAACATATAGTTATATATCTGTCTCTTATACACATCTAGATGTGTATAAGAGACAGATATATATGTATGTATGTATATATGTATGTTGTATGTATGTATGTATATAAAGGTTTAAATTTTAAATTAAAATTAATTTATTAATTATATTAATTTTAATTTTGAATTTTAGACAATGAAATAACTTTCCTCTCCTGATCTTTCTCAACTCATGGAACTAGTGGGAGGTTACGTGAGATTTGGTGTGGGAATTTTCTTTTACAAAAGAATTTACAAAGATCAGAAGCAATAGGTTTCTTTAAAAAAACCCCCAAAAACTCTCCCTCTCCTCTCAATTTTCTTTTCTTCTCTCCCAAAATTCGTAGAGCCCACACAACTCAATTTTGTGGTGGTGGCCATTTTGGATCGTGCTTTGTTCATGACCAATTTTGGAGAAGTGAAAATTTGTGAAGAAGGGTTCTTCAAGGGTAAGGTTTCTTGAACCCTATTTATCCTTTTCTCAATTTTTTTGGGCACGCTGTAAATTTTATTTTGAATGCATATTTTTATTCTGTAATTTTGTGTTCTGTGAAAAACCAAAAATTGGGACGATCCATGTTTCCGATTAGGGCCTTCATAGGTTCCTCCAATTGGTATTAGAGTGTGGTTTAAGTCCCAGTTTTTTTTAATTTCCATAATTTAAATACAGTAATAGTGGGTTTTACATTATGTGTTCATATGATGAATGTTTATGGAATGTGTATTTTGGTTTACAATTTTGGATGTTTTCAAGATTGGATCTAGATTTATCGCTTTAAGCTTTTCAATTTCAATTTGTAAGGCCCCTTTGTTTTTTGGCATAAATCTTGCAATCGAGTCTATATTTGTTCTATATTGAGTCGCTCGTGATGTTCCTGGTGAGTTTCTGGATAAACCGAGGCTAAATAGGAGGAAAAATGAAGATGATCGTGGCTGTATAGTGTTGACTGTACCGGAGTATTGTAACGCTGCAATGAGGAAGACCACTTTGTTCTTTTCGTAGCGTTGCAATGCTAGGCACAACATTGCAACGATTTGAGACGAAAAACAAACAAGTTCTCGCCTGGTTTGGTTCGTGACTCAATTTATCTGTGTTCTGTTGGTTTTCGAGCTTTTCTGGTCGGGTTTGGGTGTTTGGTGGTTCGCTTCGAGCGGTTAGAGGCCAGGTTCACTAGTTTCGAACCGATTGACTATTTTTTATAATAGTTAATTATTAATTACATTAATATAAGTGTTATATTAATTTAATTAATTATTTAGGTGTCCAATCCCCGTCCAATAATTGTTGTTTAAAATTATACATTTGATGTATGATTTATTTTATTATAATATGTCATAATATATGCCATATAGTAAAAATCCCACCATAGGTTATACATCATTTATATTATAAATGTTATAATATATATAGTGACATGACTTAATTTTATAGCATGCTCATGCATCATATAATATAAGTGTTATAGGATATAGTTACATGCATTAATAACATAGTCATACACCATTTATATTATATGGATCTACGTTATTAATTATTTCATTACTTTAATATATAAGTGTTATGTATGTTTAGTAATGAAATGGAATTGCATGATGCATAACACTACTTTAGGTAATTTTATAATCGTTATAATTGTTCTTAGTACATCATAACATGCAATGAATGATTTTAATTTGCATAATTTATTCTATAAAAGTTATAATTAAATTAAATTAGAAATTAAAATCAATAATTCAGAATTGCATACAAACCTTAGGTTAAAATCATTTTTTAAAATAGTTTTGAAATATGATTTACATAGAGCTAAGATAACATTTGTAATGAGATTATAAATTAAGTTTAATATTTTTAATTAATTTAATAGGATTAAATTGTTCTTAATTAAAAGATTAAATTTGTAGCAAATATATCTATAACTGACCTTTTGTCTAAGACTAGTTCTACCTAGGGTGGAGTATTTAAGTTGATGGAAATTTAACACCCCTACCTTGAAACTTACCTGGAATGGTAAATTAGATTGATTTACTACAAGCATGCAATTGTTGATTAAAGTTTATTAAAGTGATTAATAAACATTAATCAAAGTTGTTTAACTATCCAAAGTAAAAGTTACTTTTGGGCAAATTTAAACAAACACTTAGTTAAAATTAGTAGACGAATTCTCCTAAGTTAAATAACCCTAGGTAAAACACTCAGTGGGAGGAAAATGGTGTTAGGGTTGATACCCTAAATCTCGCAGGGTCCTATTGTTTGTAACACATGTATGAACAAACACATTGTGATTTATAATATATGATATTTTATATACTTCAGTCTAAGAAATATTTAGTATTTTAGTACCACAAACCAATAAACTAAGACATACAAGTGGATTGTGCTTTAAGTGGTAACCTAAATGGTTTGTAGTATATAGATAAGGAGGGATACCTTATCCTAGAGATACTACGAGTATCCAGTTTAAACTCATTCCTGTTCGAGGGAGTTTGACTTGCTCCTTGTGTTCGTGACTGATCGAGGGATATTTAAAGAAGTGTTCTTCAAAGGTATTGTCTCTCTATCTTTTGTATTTGTTTCAAGAATCATGTTGTAATTTATTATTTAATGTATAATCTGTTTAATATGACTATGAATGTATGAGTTCTTTCACAATGAAGTTTGGACGATCTGCTTCTGCTTATAGATTATCTGGATTTAGAGTTCCTTCAATTGGTATGAGAGCCAGGTTGTCCTCATTTCCGAATTCCATTGTTATATTGAATTTCATTTACAATCTTGGTGGGTTTTAAGATTTATGTAATGCGTTGAAGTGTTAAGTGTGATTGTGGATGTTGTTGATGGATGTTTTGGGGTAATTGTCTCTATTTAAAGCTTTCTTTACTTTTACAAAAGTTAATTTTTAAGGGCCCTTGCATTTTTAGGCATATTAACTTGCAATCGAGTCTATATTTGTTTTAGTTTTTTGAGTCATTCTTGAATAATCTTTAAACGCAAGGAGGAGTTGGTCGCTTCGAGGAAGAAAACAAATTGATGGTCGCATCGTGTAGCTCTAGTTAAACGATCGTTTAGATGTGACTATGCGATCGTGTAGAAATGTTCTATTCGATCGTGTAGTATTTGCTAAATGATCGCATAGCTAATGTTACACGATCGAGTAAAGAGTTTACACGATTGTGTTGCATTGGCTACTCAATTACATAGACGCTCAGGATAAACGATCGCAGAATATTTGATAATCGACGCTTGGCATGCGCGCTAAACAATCGTGTAGGTTATCATGCTCATCGCATTGTCAGTAGCTACATGATCACTTGGTATATGATACACGGCACTTGCTACTCGATCGTGTAGACTATCATGCTCATCACATAGTCGTTAGCTACAAGATCACATGACATGCCTTACTCAATGTGCATTGCATGATCGCGTGGAATTTCATAATCATCACATAGTCCTTAGCCACGCGACCATCAATGGAACAAAGTTGCTTGAGTGCTACATATGTACATTTTCAACTACTAAAAAGTTAATATAAGAAATATCACACATTCAGATACGATTCCCATCTTTATATATACATGTATATATATATATATATATATATATATATTCAAGTCATTTTATGATATCGGCCAATGAATGACCATTACATAAACGTCCATCCAAATCTTTTATCTGTTAGGTAGATAGGTTCAACAACTTCGCCTCCTAAATTTCATTTCATACTTCACTTTTTACTATGATACAAGCTTCTATTTGGATTAATTTGGGAAAAAAATATTTTTCAACAAACCATTTTCATTTAAACACTTTTGATAAAATCTGTCTAAAATAAAAACACTCATCTATTTGACAATTTGTTCTCAAAATCTTCTTTCTATATATAAGTTCATCACATTTTTTATACGCTAAAAGTATTTTTATTAATGTCAATTTTGACCATAAATTATATTCTTGTATGTAATTTTGGAAACATTTCTTAAATTTTGATGAACGGGAAGTTAACTTGTTAATCAAATAATTAGAACCAACAAGAATATACTTAACTATCCCACTTCTCATATTGCTATAAATTGGCTCACTTTCATGTAACCTCTATTTGAATCTTTCTCACATTCCATATGAACAAAAATATTCACTTTTAAAATAAACAAATAAAATGAATATAGCTTAATTAGCATAGATCCTGTTTGCTCCACCAAGTTCGTCAGATAACTTGTTCAGTAACTTATAATTAAGAATTAAGAAATTATAAAGGAATAACATGATCAATAATGTTTCTCAGTCTATCTCTCTCTTTTGCTAACTACTTCTTAAATAAGAAAAAAAAGATTAATAGCATTGTTTCTCATAATTTATTTATCCTTTATTTCTTATTATATTTATTTGAAAAAAATAAAAGAAAAGAGAGAAGTAAAAATAATTAAAAATTATTATTATTATAAAGAAAAGAAAACTAGAGTAAAGTTGGTTGCACGTTGTGTTTGAAATTTGTTTGTATTTTTAACAAACATGTTAAATAATATTCAAAGAAATAAAAACTTTTAGCAAATCTAACTTGAATGTTTTTCTAGGAAAAAAACTGAAATGTAATTATTGTGAAATGAAACTATTTACCTAGTAACACTAATAAAAATATTCATCAATATTTTAGCTTCGAATGTGCAATCATGTTTGAAACTAAAACTAATTTTTAGCATTTAGATCATAATCAAATTTAAGTAACATATTTTATACACATATATATGTTATACTTTCAACCTTAAAGTAAGAGGTGTGATTTCCTATCCCTCATATTTAAAAAAATAATAATAAATATATATTATACTATCATCTTCAAAGTTAGAGGTTTGATACTCCTACATCTCATATTGTAAAAAAAGAAAAAAAAAAGTTAAGAATGTTAGCATAATTATTTTAAATGTATTTTGAATAGATTAATCCTATGATCATTCATGCCAAATTACCAAGAAGAAATAACATAACGAATTCCATTGAGATTGATGATAACTTCAAGATGATGATGGCTTTAAGATGACTATCGTCTTCCTCAACCAAAACTCCAAATCACTCTCTTTAGATGGGAGTCAAGAAAGATAGAGTGCTTTATTATTTTGGTATATTGGGGACCATCGCTCTAAGATCTCTTTATATACTACTTCAATTAGGGATCCCATTAAACCCTAGTTAACTAAGAATGAGCTTCTACTCATTAAGTTCATACTCAATTAGGAATCTAGAGTCTTAATTAATAAGATCATGTAATAGGGTCAAATCTAATAAAATAACCCCAATATGATAAAATATTAATCCACATACATAGCCCATAGTTTAATTATACGTATTATTATTTAACTGCACTTCACAAGACTTGAGCTATGTCTATGTACCTAATGTAATTAAATCACATAAACCTTAAGCGCGCATAAATAGGTTATTTCCACAATAGAATTCCCCTTTAGTTCAATCTACTCCATCTCCTGTATTAGAATGCTATCAAGGCTACTTTCGTCACTACCCTTATAACTAAACCTTCCGCGATCACCAATTCTAATACATTCAATGACATAGATCAAGTATGGATAGATAGCATGGAAACTACATGCAAAGTGATCTATGTCATGCCTGTTTCCAACTGGTCCAAATTCCTTAGTGAGATCATTCCTAAAAACTTTATGTGAAACCGCATTTGCCAAACTACATGCATGATAACAAGTTTAGATAATCAAACATAAACCATCAACTTTATTCTATATAGAAAATAAACAAAATAATGTAAAAAAAAAAAAAAACATCATTATTAACAAACTCTCACTAAACCATGGAATAAAAAAAGTGACTAACACCAATGTGAGTACCATACTCATGTAAACTTTAGGTGGTAAACCTGTAGTCAATGGATCTACCACCATAGAGTTTATTCCAATGTGTTCTATCGAAATTTGACCATTTTGAACTCTTTCTTTAACAACTAGAAACTTCACGTCTACATACTTTGACCTTATATTGTTGTCGAGCCCTTTTCAGTGTCGTTTAAATCGCAAAAAGAGCCACGAACTAAAAAAAAATTCATACTCCTGAACTACTCCTATTACTACAAAAATATAGCAATAATGGTGAGTCCGGGGTCGAACCACACGGAGGCATAGAGTTGATTCCCTCTTAAGTTAAATTTGAATGTGGAAAAATAGTAAACACGGGGTTTTGGATTTTGATTAATTTGAAAACATGTAGGAAAATAAATTACAAGGGATAAATGTAAACAGTAAATGGTTCATCTAGTTCTCAGATCAAGTTAGGCATTCAATATAATTTCAATCATCATTTTCTGCCAATTGACTATGCGTTCAAATTATGCATGCATAACTACCAAATTGTTGCGATTTAACCAACTTCTATAAAGATCGAAAACTAATTAACTCAAAATCAATCAAATGCCCTAATTATTAAGGTTGGAAAGGTCAAACCCTAACTAATCTACATGTTTCTAAATTCAATTGGGTTTGATGGTGGCCATGTAGAAATAAAAATACATGCATTATGATTTAGGATTCAATTACGTCGCTTAATTGTCAGGAAATCCATATTCAATTAACCAATTTTATCTTTGAACCTAGCAATTAGACATTTTAGGAATAGCCATCAAATATCTAATTCACTATTGCTACTTAGGACCTTAACAACACTAAGAATCATTAGCATGCACGATAAAGTCTGAAAGTCAACATCAGTAATCATGCTTCGGAATTTAAACCGATTCAAAGAAAACACAATTCTGAATTGCAAGAATCAATAATTTCATAGACAAAATTAAGAGTTCAAGACAATACATGTTTACAATCCAAAAAAAAAAACTAAAATCCAACCTAATGATACTTAAATGATTACAAGAAAAGAAGATAGTAAAGCCACTCCTCGGCCTCCATAACCTCTAAGTTCATATCCCTTTAGCCTCCAAGAATTTTCTGCATCTTTTTACCTAAAACCAAAGAAAATAAATTAAATTATTAATTGCAGCGTCAACACTGCCCTGCGTTTGGGCTGAAGATGGAATGCATGCATGCGGCTGATTAACATCAAATTATTCGGAGCATTGTAACGTTGTTGACAGTATTGCAATGCTGCCCTACACACTGGCATTTTGTCTTATGACATCAGATGGATTTAGGAAAATGTTGAGCATTGTGATGCTGTTCAGGGGCTTTTTATTCATTTTTGCCTCTTTGAAGCTCGGTTCCTCAAGTCAATTCGAAATTTGCTTAAATTAACCCCGTTTAGCTCCAAATGCTTGGTTTTACCTTTTGATTGCTCGGTACATGCAAAATAGAGCAATAAACACTTTAAATCCAGCAATGAGCTCAAATTAAGCTAGGAATAATAGCTCTTTTTGATAGCTATCAAACACCTCTAGTTTAATTTATGATCATCACGAGGATGGTAGAAGCATACAGTCAAACAAACTAAGACATGTTAGCTCTAGTTGCAAAGTTGTTACTCGAGTCTCAACAGTCAGTAAGAATAGAGTTTGCAATCAAGAACGAAATTCAATTAGAATCAATCAATGAAGTACAATTTTAAGAATGATTCTTAATCTATTCATGCATAAGTGAACCTAAAGTCTTGCTAGTTAAGCTTCATGGCCTGGAAAAGTTTTATAAGGTTTTCATCCCATTTTTCCACTACTCTGGCTCAATTATCAAACTTGGACCTACCAAACTTGCAAACAAGAGGGAACTACCAAACGTACTTTCATACCCCACCGCCAGGAACCTATCCACTCTTTTCCTACAGGGTCCTAACTAGACACAACGAAGGTAGTTCTATTCACTTCTATCCATGCACACATACACACTATTTTTTTGCATTTTTTTAAACAATTAATTTGCTTCTGGCCTTATTTTATCCATCTTGTCTAGTTTTTCTCTACAACAAGTGTGATTACTCCTAAGTCAAAGGTGGACCTTTTGGGATGAAAACAGAAATACAAACCAAATAACCCAATTCTAAGCATGCAAGACCTTAATTTTATAAAACAATGACTTAAAGATGTATGGAAGAAAAAAAAAATTAAGAATGGGCTAAAAATCATGACCATGCTTTTCTAAGGTTCTTTCATGCAAATTCTATCACAGAAAGAGTGCGTTATAAACTACTCATCATAACAACAGAGCAAACAAGACAACCAAAGCACACAAAGCATAGTCCAAGCACAGAGCTCAAGGACACCAAGCTAAAATAAAAGCTACCCAACAGGTACCCCACCCCCAATATTAAAATGATACATTGTCCTTAATGTATCTCAAGTATAGCTCAAAAATGAAAAGAGCAATGGAACAGAAAACCTCCTCTAAAAACACGTTGCACACGGGATGGTGGTGGTTGGGCTTCTTCTCTTCGCATTGGCTTTTCTGTTGAAGCTTCAAAAGGACGTACCAAAGAAAGAAAAATAAAAGAAAAACAAAAGCAAAAGAAACCTATAAAACAAAAAAGAAGTTAGAAAAATCAAAAGAAAAGAAACAAAAAACTACAAAAATAAAAAAAAATGAAAATAAAGGAAGGAAAAGAAAAATACTAAAACTACAAAAATAAAAAAAAATGAAAATAAAGGAAGGAAAAGAAAAATACTACGAAGGGCATAAAAAAGAGGGAAGGCTAGCCTTAATCAGAGTCTGGTGAGTCTGCCATTTGAGATTAGGCCACATAAATCTTGATAGAATCCGGATATTGGTAAAGAATGGACTTCTAAGCAAGTTAGAAGATGATTCATTACCTCCATGTGAATCTTGTCTCGATGAAAAAATAACTAAAATACCTTTTAGGGGAAAAAGTTGTAGAGCTAAAGAACCTTTAAAACTCATACATTCGGATCTTTAAGGTTTAATGAATGTAAAGGCTAAAGGAAGGTACGAATACTTCATCTCTTTCATAGATGATTATTCAACGTATGGTACTTATTATGGAACATAAGTTTGAAGCCTTTGAAAAGTTCAAATTGTATAAGGCTAAAGTTGAAAACTTATTAGGTAAAACAATTAAAACACTTCAATCTGATCGAGGTGAAGAGTACACAGATTTAGAATTCCAAGACTACATGATAGAATATGGAATTCAATCCAACTCTCAGCACCTGGTACATCTCAGTAGAATGGTTTGTCAGAAAGAAGAAATAGAACCTCATTAGATATGGTTCATTATATGATGAGTTATGCTTGATTGCCCAACTCATTTTGGGGGTATGCAGTAGAGACTGTAGTTCATATCTTGAACAATGTGTTTGGTTTTATGTCCTAAAATTTGTTGTTTGTAAACAGTAAACTTATTATGTTATTAATAAAGATGTTATTGAGGTTTTATTCAATAAAGTTGTTATTGAATGTATGAATTGCTCATTTCATTCTAGAAAGAACCTAAATCAAATAAACTAAGATATTTGGCTATTACATGAATACTTGGACTTTATGTAATGACATAAAAGTGGATCAAGTTCGAGTAAATATTCTAAACTGTCTATAGTATATGGATAAGGGTCGGTACCTTATCTTGGGGATACCATCGGATGCGACTTAGTTTATATTTAGTATAAACGATGTGATCCTAAATCGTTCATGTAATGACATGCGAGCAGGGGTGTCCATTGCAAAGATTTTGTAAAAGATCGGACCAAGAAATAAGTCACTCTTACTATATAACGTTATTTACTATTTAAGACTGAATATTTCAAAGCGATGACCTAGTTAACTTGACCTTAGTCCTGAGCTAACTATGAACTCCTGTTTAAACGGGATTATCCTTAGATTTGCATGGGTGAAGGTGGGCTCAACAGTGCCGACCCAATAAGCCTCCTATTTCAAGGGTATAATCGGGTAGATATCTGGTGAAAAGGGTGCAATACAGACTTCACTCCTTCCCATTTTTAGGGACAGTAAAGAGGTTGTTCCCTTAACTTCTAACTCCAGGACTTGAATAGGGGCACCATGTTCTCTTTGGTTCAAGAGGGATTTGGTTTAGTGATTGGATCACAAATCAAGTGTTAATTAGAGGATTAGTAGGACTGAAGAAGCAAGATGTAATCTCGAGGGTAAACCAACTTTTGACCAAGCCGTTATTACAAACAACATATAAAGGGTTGACTTACTGATTCTAGTTATATCGAGTGGATAGAAGTATATCTATAGTGAGAGAAGTGCAACTATCTATAGTGAGAAAAGTGCAACTACTAAGCTTTAGTAAAATGACCCAGTAGTTAGAAAATGTTAGTTAATTGGGTTAAAGAATTTAGCCTGTGAATCTCGAATCGTTGGAGCCCATTATTTGTAGGTCCATGAGGTCCCCCTACTAGGTCATATCGGACTAAACCTTAGAACAGTGTGACGAACGAACTGGAAGTGTTTGAATTCGGTTTTTGGAGCAAAGTGTTAAATATGTACGATATATTTAACCTAATGTTTAATTGTAAATTAAACATATAGAGAGAGAAAATAGGAAATATTTAAATAAGATTTAAATATCAAGATTATGAATAGAGATTCATATTGATTGTTATTAGTTTTGGATATAATATTGAATTAAATTAATTAAAATTTTTAATTAAGTATTTAATATTAATATAATTTTAAAATTAATTTTGAAATTAAATGCAATTGGTCACAATTACTTTCAAAGTCAAAATAGTTGACTAGGTCAAAGTTGCATCAAAAGTTAAAATTATTGACTAGGTAAAAATGCAATAAAAGTCAAAATATTGACTATTGACTTCGGAAGTCAAGAAGCAAAATTGTTGACTTTGGACTTTAAGAGTCAAATTTTGACCTTTGACCTAGTTAGTGAAAAGATCCAACAATTTTGAGTGTGAAATTCAAACATTTGCATTGCTAAGTGTTGTTTTCAATTGAAGACATTTGCTCCACTAATCCCACTTTGAATTTGTGGATTTTTTTAGTGTCAAATTCCCATCAAACTCAAAGTTGCATTTTTTGCATGATATGGCCTATAAAAAAAAGTGTTTTATGAATATTAGCTCTCTTAACCTGTTTTCTCTCAAATCTTTAACATTTTTCTCTCGAAATTAGTCACTCACCCGATCACCATCCTGTTCTAAAGCCGGAGAATAGTTAGGAAGACTCTCGTGCTGATCTACGAACCATTCGTGAGGAGATTGGAGGTGATTTGGAGAAGATTTGATACTACAAAGGTTGTATATCTTCTTTCCCTTTGTTCTTAATTTAATTGCATGCTTATTTTTTGAAATTAAACTTTTTCTTCCGTTACGCATGTGTTCGTTCCATCACAATGTTCCCTTAAAGAGTGTTTCTTAAATACCTTCCGAGTGATGGAGGGGGCATAAACCGAGTTTACGTTTCTTCAAAATCTAGGGTTGTCCTGCACATGTGTTAGTGACAAATCCTAAAATGTTGGAACCTCGTTAAAGATTATACCAATTTGTTGTCTATCCTAACGAAATGAAATATGGCCTGTTTTATGATACTCAAGAAGATAAATTGTTTGTATCGAAAAACGCAACATTTTTTTAGGAAGACCACATGATAGATCATAAACCATGCAGCTGGTCCTTCATTAAGAGTTAATGAAGAAGCCAACACTTTAGGTCAGTCTCGTCCTTCTCAATCATTGAGTGTGTCTCGACGCAGTGGGAAGGTTGTGATACAACTTGACTGGCACTTCGGATTAATTGAAACTCAGTTTCTCATGCCAGATGATGGTGTTAATTCTCTTAATCTAGCAAATTGATCCCCTTTTGGCTTAAGAAAAATCTTATATATATATATATCAATACCCTAACTTTAGCTTTCTTATTCTTTCCTTTTTACCTTTCAAGACTAATAAATAATTCAAATCTTTAATCATAATTAAATTGAAATAAATTAATTATTGTAATGACCCGACTCTCTAAAACTATTAATAAGGTCATTACCTTATGCATACATAAATTTCAAACTCTCTTTTCAACTTAAGCAAAAGAATCAGACCGTTTTATAAAATTTATAACTTTAATAAAATAAAAGTTCAAATAACATAAAACCTTAGTTCAGGGTACACCTAAAATTGTAAAACATAGCTAGACACTTGCATAAAGTGTTAAATAGTGCAAATACTACCTTTCAAGGTTCAAACACCAAAACAAACATTTACAACATGAAAACATGAGCAGAAGCATCTATTTGGTCTCAATGGCACGGTTACAGACTCTTCTTGTCATTCCTCAGTCTTCCCTTGCCCTTAAAAAATAAACACATCATAAGAAAGGGTGAGCACAAAAATACTCAAAAAATAACCCCATGCCGAGGTCATACTATGCATTTATGTCCAATAAATGCAAACATGATAATTGTTCGATTTGATGCCCTAAATCTCATAGGATCATGTAGTTTGTAATTGTATTGTACAAACTTTTTATTTATTTAATAAAACATGAGATGTTTTATTTGACATTTAGTAGCATTAAACCCACAAACCAATAAACTAACATCCAAGGTTATTAACTTAAACGTGTATGTAAAGACCATATTTAAGTGATAACCTAAATGGTCTATAGTGGATGGATAAGGCTGGATACTTTATCCTAGTAACACTACGAATACAACCCATTTTGTAGGTATTACAATTGTTGTAAAGTGCTACAAATGATATGATCCTGATCATTCATGTAGAGACATGTGAGCGGGTGTATTCTATACAAAGGAGTTTATATAAGACCAGACCACGACATGACTAGTCTCATTATATAATGTTGTTCATAATAGAGTCTTACATTTCATCAGGATGACTATAGGTGATATGATTGAATCCTGAATGAGATGTGAATGAGATGTATGTATGTATGTAAAGGTTCCTACCTATGAAGACGGTTCTTTGATTTGTATGTGTGAGCGTGGCTAGATTGTTGATTCAATAAACCTATCATTTTGCGGATTCGTTTGATTGAGAAGCTGGGAACACAGCTACGCAAGATGAAATTTACTCCTTCGCTAACGTTGGGGTAAGTAGATAAATTGTTCCCTTAAGTGCTAATTTTGGGGCTTGAACAATATGGTGCCACACCCTCTCCTGGTCCAAGAGGAGTTGGTCATAGTTGGATTATGACTTATTATTCATTAGAGGGATCAGTGGCATTTAAGGAGTTAGATATAACTACAGGGGAAAAATGGTAATTTTGGCATAATTGTACTTCGAGTAATTTGTGAAGAGTCATCACATTATTGACTAGTTATATCGAGTGGACATAGAAATATATCTATAGTGTGAAGAGTGCAACTGTCAGTATTTAGTGGAGTGTCCGACAGTTAATGGATGTTGAATAATTTAATTAAAGAAGTTTAATGAATGATTCAAGTACCATTGGAGCTTCAAGCTACAGGTCCATGAGGTCCCCTCTATAGCTCAACAGGGTTTTAATGAGAATCAATTTTTGATTAATTTGAATTATTCAAATTAAATGAGGGAATGAATTATATGAGATATGATTAATTTAATTTAATTATATATGATATAGTTACTAAAATGTATTTGATATATTATAATATAAAGTTTAGTTGAGAGGAAATAAATATTTGAATGTTATTCAAACATTAATTTTGTGATTTGGATTCATATAATTGAATTAATATAAATGAGATTTATATTAAATACCATTGATGAGAGAATTAAAACTATAGCTTACATTGTATATGATATAATATTAAACCATAGATTCTATGTTATATATGATATAACATATTGTTATATATATATATATATATATATATATATGTAACTATGTATGTATGTATGTATGTAAAGGTTTAAATTTTTAATTAAAATTAATTTATTAATTATATTAATTTTAATTTTGAATTTTGAATTTTAGGTAGGGAAATAACGTCCCTCTCCTGATCTTTCTCAACTGACGTAACTAGTGGGAGGTTATGTGAGATTTGGTGTAGGAATTTTATTTTACAAGAGAATTTACAAAGATTGGAAGCAATATAGGTTTCTCTAAAAAAAAAATCCCAAAAGCTCTCCCTCTCCTTTCAATTTCCATTCATTCTCTCCCAAAATTTGTAGAGCCCACATAACCCCTATGATTCTCATCCCAAAAGAATATAGATGAAGATTTTGTGGTGGTGGCCATGGATCGTACTTTGTTCGTGACCAATTTTGGAGAAGTGGAAATTTGTGAAGAAGGGTTCTTCAAGGGTAATGTTTCTTTAACCCTATTTTTCCTTTTCTCAATTTTTTTGGGCACGTTGTAAATTTTAGTTTGAATGCATATTTTTATTCTGTAATTTTGTGTTCTATGAAAAACAAAAAATTGGGACGATCCATGTTTCCGATTAGGACCTTCACGGGTTCCTCCAATTGGTATTAGAGCGTGGTTTTAGTCCCAACTTTTTTACAGTAATAGTGGGTTTTACATTCTGTGTTTATGTGATGAATGTTTATGGAATGTGTATTTTGGTTTACAATTTTTGGATGTTTTCAAGATTGGATCTAGATTTATCGCTTTAAGCTTCTCGATTTCAATTTGTAAGGGCCCTTTGTTTTTTGGCATAAATCTTGCAATCGAGTCTATATTTGTTCTATATTGAGTCGCTCGTGATGTTCCTAGTGAGTTTCTGGAGAAACCGAGGCCCAAATAGGAGGAAAAATGAAGATGATCGCGGCTATACAATGTTGACTGTACCGCAGTATTGCAACGCTGCAGTGAGGAAGACCGCTTTGTTCTTTTCATAGCGTTGCAATGCTAGGCACAACATTGCAACGATTTGAGATGAAAAACAAACTAGTTCTCGCCTGGTTTGGTTCATGACTCAATTTGTCTGTGTTCAGTTCGGTTTGGAGCGCTTCGGGTCAAATTTGGGTGTTTGGTGGTTCGGTTTGAGCGGTACGAGGCCCAGTTCACTTGTTTCGAACCAATTGACTATTTTTTATAATAGTTAATTATTAACTAAATTAATATAAGTGTTATATTAATTTAATTAATTGTTTAGGTGTTCAATCCTCGTCCAATAATTTTTGTTTAAAATAATACATTTGATGTATGATTTATTTTATTATTATATGTCATATTGTATGCAATATAGTAAAAATCTCACCATAGGTTATGCATCATTTATATTATAGCATGCTCCTGCATCATATAATATAAGTGTTATAGAATATGGTTGCATGCATTAATAACATAGTCACACACCATTTATATTATATGGATCTACGATATTAATTATTTCATTATTTTAATATATAAGTGTGTATGTTTAGTAATGAAATGGAATTGCATTAAGCATAACACTACTCTAGGTAATTTTATAATCGTTATAATTTTTCTTAGTACGTCATAACATGCAATGAATGATTTTAATTTGCATCATTTATTTTATAAAAGTTATAATTAAATGAAATTAGAAATTAAAATCGATAATTCAGAATTGCATGCAAACCTTAGGTTAAAATCATTTTTTAAAGTAGTTTTAAAACATGATTTACGTAGACCTAAGATAACATTTGTAATGAGATTATAAATTAAGTTTAATCTTTTAATCAGTTTAATAGGATTAAATTTTTCTTAATTAAAAGATTAAATTTGTAGCAAATATATCTATAACTGACCTTTTGTCTAAGACTAGTTCTACCTAGGGTGGGGTATTTAAGTTGATGAAAATGTAACACCCCTACCTGGAATCTTACTTGGAAAGGTAAATTAGTTTGATTTGCTACAAGCATGCAATTGTTGATTAATGTTTATTAAAGTGTTTAATAAACATTAATCAAAGTTGTTTAACTATCTAAAATAAAAGTTACTTTTGGACAAACTTAAACAAACACTTAGTTAAAAGTAGTAGATGAATTCTCCTAAGTTAAATAACCCTAAGTAAAACGCTCATGGAAGGAAACTAGTGTCAGGGTTGATGCCCTAAATTTCGCAGGGTCCTATTGTTTGTAACACTTGTATGAACAAGTACATTATGTGAACAAGCACATTGTGATTTATAATATATGATATTTTATACACTTCAGTCTATGAAATATTTGATATTTTAGTACCATAAACCAATAAACTAAGATCCATGGTTATCGTTGTAAGTTAAACATATATGTGGAGACATACAAGTGGATCGTGCTTTAAATGATAACCTAAATGGTTTGTAGTATATGTATAAGGAGGGATACCTTATCCTGGTGATACTACAAGTATCGTGTTTATACTCATTGCTGTTCAAGGGAGTTCGACTTGCTCATTGCATTCGTGACTGATCGAGGGATATTTGAAGAAGTGTTCTTCAAAGATATTGTCTCTCTATCTTTTGTATTTGTTTCAAGAAGTATGCAGTAATCTGATTTAGTGTATAGTCTGTTTAGTATGACTATGAATGTATAATTTCTTTCACAATGGAATTTGGATGATCCGCTTCCGCTTATAGGTTCTCTAGATTTAGAGTTCCTTGAATTGGTATGAGAGTCAAGTTGTCCTGATTTCCAAATTCTAATGTTGTATTGAATTTCATTTACAGTCTTGGTGGGTTTTAAGATTTATGAAATGAATTGAAGTGTTAAGTGTGATTGTGGATGTTGTTGATGGATGGTTCGGGGTAATTGTCTCTATTTAAAGCTTTCTTTATTTTTACAAAAGTTAATTTTTAAGGGCCCCTGCATTTTTAAGCATATTAACTTACAATCGAGTCTATATTTGTTTTAGTTTTTTGAGTCATTTGTGAATAAGCTTTAGACGCAAGGACGAGTTTTTCACTTCGAGGGAGAAAACAAATCGATGGTCGAATTGTGTAGCTCAAGTTAAACCATCGTTTATATGTGACTATGCGATCGTGTAGAAATGTTCTACTCGATCGTGTAGTATTTGCTAAATGATCACATAGGTAATGTTACGCGATCGAGTAAAGAGTTTACACGATTGTGTTGCATTGGCTACTCGATCGCATAGACGCTCAGGGTAAACGATCGTAGAGTATTTGATACTCGACACATGGCATGCGCGCTAAAGGATCGTGTAGGTTATCATGCTCATCGCATTATAGTAGCTACACGATCACTTGGTATAAGATACATGGCGCTTGTTACTCGATCGTGTAGACTATCATGCTCACCACACAGTCGTTAGCTACAAGATCACATGACATGCATTACTCAATGTGCATTGCACAATCGCGTGGACTTTTATGCTCATTACATAGTCCTTAGCCACGCGATCATCACTACATTGTACTCGATTTGCATTACTCGATGATTAGAAGTATTTACTATGCGATCAACTGACGAGGCTTCGTGTAGGCAGTTCAAGACCCGATTCGCCTGTTTGAATCGGTTGACTCATTTCTTTTGTAATAGTTAGCTTTTATTTCCGGTTTTGAGGCATATTATCTCGGTCCATCAACTTTTATTGAATGTACATGTGATGTATGTTTATATTGTATGCCATAATATATGTCATATAGTTTTAAAACCCACCATAGGTTATGCATTTTTTTCATGCATCATCTTTATATTATAAGTGTTATAATATAGTAGTTTGCATGATTTAATTACTTAAAGCATGCTCATGCATCATATAATATAAGAGTTACAATATATGCATGCATTAAAGCATATCCATGCATCATCTTTATTTTAAATGTTATAATATATGGATGTATGTTAGCATGTATGCTTAGTTCATTACTTGTTATATAAATGTTATATATTAATAACGAATGAACATTGTGGTTAGTTTTAATTGTTTCATTCTTTATAAGAGTTATAATTAATGAAATTAGAATTAAAATCAATAAGAAAGAGTTTAATCATGTTTTAAAATTTGATTGAGATAGGCCTAAGACCACCATTCTAATGAGATTAGAAACCTAAGTTTAATATTTTAATTCGGTTTAATAGGATTAAATTGACTAACAAATGATTAAATATAGACCAAATCTATCTATAAACGACCTTTTGGCTAAAGTTGGGGTATTAAGTCGATGGAAATGTCGCACCCCTACCTGGGAACCTACTTGGAAAGGTGAATTAGATAGATTTGTTCCATGCATGCAAATTTGATGATAGTATATTAAAGTGTTTAATAAGACTTGAATCAAACTTTTTTAATCATAGAAAGCAAGTGTTGTATTTTAGCAAATTAAACAACCACTTAGTTAAAATCAGTAGCCGAATTTTCTAAGTTAATGAATCTCTAGGTAGAACATTCAATGGGAGTTAATTGGGGTATATGATACTACACTTTACCTCTACACGTTTCTCCCTAGAAAGTTCACACTGTGAGATCTATCCTCGGTCTCGAGGCACCTTGGGACTATCTCCCTAAAGAATGGCATTTGGGTAGGTCAATACAAAGGTGAATGGAGAGAATGTTCAAAGTAAGTGGGAGCGGGACGTGTGACTACATATCCCTCGGTCTCTGTCATGGATAAAGTTTTTTGTGCATCGCCTCGAGACACCCCGAAGGTGTCCTCCTAAAAGATGATTGTATTTGTACAACTCTTTATTTGATCTCCAGAAATGGATAGGGTTGTTTTAGTCTCTTATCCTAATCTACTCTTTCCCTATGGTGGGTGTATTAGGGTGGTACTCTAGGGCCTAAAAAGAGGGGTTACACTTACACAGAATTGTTAAGGATATTAACAAATTCTGGACCGAACAATGGTGACTGTTAAATTTAGTTACAAGGAGTTGTTTCTGTCTAATGGTTGAGATTGTCTCATTCCAGTGAAGGGTCCCTTGATCACCCTATGGTGACTTTTGTCCTTTCTCACTAGAGTATCATTTCAAAATAGATGTCACTTAGGGTACAATAGAACTATTTTGCTAAAACTTAATTGTTGTTAAAAGTGGTAATGCAAGTAGACTCATTAAGTTTGTTCAATTTTTTTAGCAATACAATGGCTACCGCTACAATTTCACTTTTAGCCTTCGATAAACTGACTAGTGAGAATTATGCTAATTGAAAGAATACAACTAACACGATACTTATCATCAATGACTTATTGTTCGTCCTTATGGAGGAGTGTCCTCTTATTCCACCTTCTAATGCTGCTCGAAATGTTTGAAAGGCGTACGAGCATTGGCCACTGAGAAACAAAAAGGCCCGAGCATATATTTTGGCTAGCTTTAACGACTTTTTGGCCAAGAAGCATGAGCCCATGATCACTGCACGTGAGATCATGGAGTCCCTAAGGGGAATGTTCAGACAGTTATCTGTACAGTTGAGGCACGACACTCTTAAGTTCATCTTCAACTCCAAAATGAATGAGGGAACATCTGTTCGTGAACATATTCTGAACATGATGGTCCACTTCAACGTGGTAGAGATGAATGGGTTGAGCATCGATGAGGCCAGGAAAGTTAGCATTATTTTGGGGTAATTACCAAAAAGCTTCCTTCACTTCATAAGCAATGTTGTTCTGAATAGGGTTGATTATAACCTTACAACTCTACTCAATGAGTTGTAGACATATCAATCTTTGCTGAAAAGCAAGGAAAAGAAGATTGGCGAGGCAAATGTTCCTTCATCTTCCAAGAAGTTCCATAAAGGTTCGACCTCTGGAACTAAGTCTTCACCTTCTTCTTCTGACACCAGCAAGTGGAAGAAGAAGAAGGGCAGTAAGGAGAAAGCGCCTGCTAACCCACAACCTGTCGTTCTGCAGGGTG
The DNA here is from genome assembly GCF_009727055.1 of Benincasa hispida. NCBI lineage: Eukaryota > Viridiplantae > Streptophyta > Magnoliopsida > Cucurbitales > Cucurbitaceae > Benincasa > Benincasa hispida. The sequence continues at coordinate 34,091,996 of NC_052357.1, forward strand.
GGCAACCAATGCGGGTTGACAAGGGAAAATGTTTCCACTGCAATCAGGACAAGCACTAGAAGCGAAACTGCCCTCGTTATTTGGCTGAGAAGAAGGAGGCCAAACAAGGTAAATAAGATTTACTGGTTTTGGAGACTTGTCTAGTGGAGAATGATGATTCTACATGGATTATTGACTTTGGGACCACTAATCATGTTTGTTCTTCATTCTAGGGAATTAGTTCCTAGCGGCAACTTGGTGTTGGTGAGATGACAATGCAAGTTGGAACCAAGCATATCATCTCAGTTATAGTAGTGGGAGGTCTCGAGTTGACTTTACATAATAGGTTTATCATTTTGAATGATGTTTATGTAGTTCCCGAGTTAAAGAGGAACTTAATTTCTGTAAAGTCTTTTTCTCGAATGTAATTATACACTTGATTTTTTTGTTAATAGAGTGTTTATTATGAAAAATACTATTGATATATGTTCAACTCAACTAGAAAATAATTTGTATATGCTAAGGTTGTTAGTAACAAATTCCCTTTCATAACATAAAGATAATTAAAACTGTTTTAACTCAAAATAAACGACTTAAAGTTTCTCCTAAAGAAAATAACCAACTTTGGCACCTACGTTTAGGGCACATTATTCTAAATAGGATTGAGAGATTGGTGAAGAATGGACTTCTAAGCGAGTTAGAAGAAAATCTTTTACCTGTGTGCGAGTCATTCCTTAAAGGAAAAATGGCTAAAAGGACTTTTTCTGATAAAGGTGACAAGGCTAAAGAACCTCTAGAGTTAGTGCATTAAGACCTTTGTGGTCTAGTGAATGTGCGAGCTAGAGGAGGCTAAGAATACTTCATCACTTTTACTAATGATTATTCGCGAAATGGGTATGTTTATTTAATGCAACATAAGTCTGAGTCCTTTCAAAAGTTCAAAGAGTTCAAGGTTGAAGTTGAAAATGTATTAAGTAAAACAAATAAAACACTTTGATCTGATTGAGGTGGAGAGTTTTTGGATTCTGAGTCTAGAACTATTTGATAGAACATGGAATTGTTTCCCAACTCTCAGCATCTGGTACACCTCAGCAGAATGGTGCATCAGAGAGGAGAAATCGAACCCTATTGGACATGGTTCGGTCGATGATAAGTTACGCTTCCTTACCTGACTCATTTTGGGGTTTTGCAATAGAGACTGCAGCTTATATTATGAACTGCATTTCCTCCGAGAGTGTTGTCAAAACTCCATTGGAGTTGTGGAATGGTCATAAAGCTAGTTTACGTTACTTCCACATATGAGGTTGCCCAGCACATGTGCTTGAGGCTAATCTTAAGAAATTGGAATCATATTCGAGGTTATACCTATTTGTAGGCTACCTCAAAGAGACACGAGGGCGTTACTTTTATGATCCTAAAGAGAACAAAGTGTTTATATCGAAAAACACTACTTTTCTTGAGGATGATCATATAAGGGAGCACAGTCCTAGAAGTAAAATCGTGTTGAATGAGCTTTCCAAAGAAACTACTAAAACTTCAACAAGAGTTGTTGAAGAGCCTACTACCACAACGAGAGTATTTTATGTAGGTTTATCTAGTAGGTCAAATCCACCTCAAGTGTTAAGGTAACCTCGACGTAGTGGGAGGGTTGCGAACCCATCTATTCGCTATATGGGTTTAACTGAAACCCTAGCTATGGTAGTTGATTGCAAAGTTGAGGATCTGTTGTCATACAAGAAGGCAATGGAGGATGTTGATAAAGATGAATGGGTTAAAGCCATGGATCTCGAGATGGATTCTATGTACTTCAACTTAGTTTGGGATCTTGTAAATCAACCTGATGTGGTAAAATCTATATGTTGTAGATGGATCTACAAGAGGAAACGGGGTGCTGATGGGAAGGTGCAAGCTGATAACGGGTAGAAATCACGTTATTACAACACAAATAAGTAAATCGATGAGGGAATGCGGCAATAAAAATAAACAAAATCATGTCCAAAAGTGTCAAACTTAGAAAATTGCGATCGCATGCACCTATCATATAAAAGCAGTTAATTTACTTATTTTGTGCAGGAAAAATGCGTTGGGGCAAGTAAAGTTGTGATCCAGGGAATTAGGCGCCCGGGTGCTTGAAGGATTGCGATCGTATGCGATCCTGAGAAGTTGCTCAAGAAGGTGGCCGCATAAAGACTGCGCATCAAGGTGACAACATAATAAATAGTGATGGGACAGAAAGCTGATGACAGTCGAATCCGAATTTAGTTGACAAGCCGTTAAAGCCACACTGTAACAAGTACACTCAACTTTCGGTGACCATTAATCGATGCATCAGAGCAAGAGATTTAATGATTGCCCATTATTGCAATCATTAGAGAGAAAAGCTTTATTCACCTTGAGCTTTATAAATACTGAAGGCCACCATTAAGCCAGGAGATCGCTAGATAACATATAGAGAATAAATTAAAGAACCGTTAATCTGTTTATATTCATACTTATACTTAGAAGACAAAGACAAGCTAAGAGACAAAGAAGCCAAGAGATCATTCCCGGATAGATCGAAAGACTGTCGGGAAGTGCTACAAAGGGAGAGAGGGCCAACACTTGCGAAAGCAAGGATATTCATCTAGATAGAGTTGAAGTGAAAAAGACAGTGTAAAAAAGGCCACGGGAAGCAAGACATTGCTACTGGGCTTCTTATCTCTACATTCCATTTCTATTCTATATTCTGCATTTAATTTATAGAAAATGGAAATCTCATTTCAATTATGTTCAATCTCTCCATACTTTGCATGAATAGTTAAATTTCTGAATGGGTTGAGAAGTACTTAACTAGCATGAACTAAAATTTACATTTAATTCGATTATCTTGTCTTATGTATGCATCAATCACCCTTTAGAGATAGTTGAGAGATAAGTCTGAAGAAATAATCTAGACTTGAGAGAGTCAGATAGAATTTAGGCTTGAGAGAAAATTAGACATAAGTTTTATTGCTATTAACACATCGCATGCACCCTAAAAATAGGATATGATAGTATGCGGTCACCTTGTTTGTGTGTGCATCACTCATCATTGCATAGACAAGAATAGAGGCTTAGACATAAGTCCTATCGACATTTTTGTATACATCACAAGCGTCCTAGAAATAGGAATTATGGAATTTGCAATGAGAGATGACTTGCTGTTGTTTGTGTGTTGCATGATCGCATAACTTGTATGCAATCTTAGAAAGTGTTAACTAAACCCCTTCTCAACCCATTCATCCCATACTCATTGGAATTCTCGAGTTCATCAACTCTTTATTCGAACTCCGTTGCATAGGAAATATTCTTAAACAAAACACCATCCAACTTATTTATTTTCGCCACTGCAAGAGAACCAAATTTACTGTCGCATATTTACTTAGTAGTCCCTGTGTTTGACCCTGGACATACCAGAAAACCTAGTAAGGCTTATACTTGGGTCTATTAGGAAAACTTGCATGTGCAATGCATAACACATCACCACAATTTCATACCATAATCACATCACAATTTACAACGCTTCACAAAACTTCAAGGCAAATGGTTATACTCAGGTAAGGGAGTTGATATGAGGAGACTTTCTCACCTGTTGCCATGCTAAAGTCTATCCGCATCCTTCTATCCATTGCCTCATATTATGACTATGAGATCTGACAAATGGATGTCAAGACTATTTTTCTGAGTGGTAATCTTGAGGAGACCATTTATATGGTGCAGCCCAAGGGATTCATAACCCAAGGTCAAGAGCAAAAGGGTTGTAAGCTGAATCGGTCCATTTATGGACTGAAACAGGCATCTCGATCTTGGAACTACTGCGATCAAATATTATCGAAGAGTTCCATGAGCACGTTCGGATCACTTTAATCTCACAATGACCGTATGACAATATACATTCAATCGTTCAGTTATGCAAACAAATAGTAATTATCGGCATGCTATGAACAAGATATATCAAGGGAGAGAGTGCCATACCAATTAAAGACAATCTTCAATTCTTGGAACTCAAAGCAGCGGAAAACCTCCACGCGATCTACCAACGCCCAACAGAAGCGTCGATTATAGCTGCACGAACATGAACGTCGCGGGGAAGACACCACCAGAAAAAAGCCCCGGGTATTCTCAGAGCGAGAACCCAAAGCAGGGTCTTTGGTGAATTTAGTAGAGGAAAGAGGAAGCACGAATCGTGTAGGCGATAAGTAAGTGGGAGGGAAAAAGTGCTATTGCGTAGCAAAATGCTTATCGTTTAAGAGAAACTACACGATCATGTAGACTTTACTGAACGATCGTTTAGGAAAAGGTATACGATCGTTTAGCAAACTTAGCACACACTACGATCATTAAGAGAAGCTATGTGATCGTGTAAGAACTAGTGTGCTATTGTTTAGGCACGAGGTGGACAATCGTTTAGGCAGAGAGGGACTATCGTATAGGTTATCGATTCTTTTAAGCGATCATTTACGATTCACCAACACTATCTTCTATCTTTTCCAGATGAGCGATTCAAAATGAAAACTATTTTGATTTTAATTCATCGGTTACAATAACTAACGTTGCCCCACTAACCCACGTCTAAACGTGATTTTCGTGTTAATTATCATATAATTAACCAACTAAAATATTAATAAATATAAACATGTTATATTTTTTAACGTATAGTTTGATATCACATATCTACTATAGTATTTTCTTCTCTACTTGATATAAATCATATTTATATCTAATTTTCTCCAAAATAATGAATCTCATACATTTAGCCAATTATATCATATATAATTAACCAGTCCAATTATACCATATATAATCGAACTTTCTCTTGTCAATTTGAACATTTCAAATTAACCCAAACACTAGTTCTCAACTTTATCCAAGCTACTCAGAAGACCTAATGAACCTGTGGCTCGAAGCTCCAACAGTCCGTGAATAGCTGACTAAACTCTTTAGCCACGAGATTCATCATCCGTTAACTATTAGACATTCCATTAAAGACCAAAAACTAAACTCTTCTTACTACAGATATATTTCTGTGTCCATCGGTTATAACCAATCATGAGTACGATGACCCTTCACAGTTGCTCGTAAGTACAGCTGGGCCAAATTACCGTTTTGCGCCTGTAGTTACATCTCACTTCTTAAGTACCACTGCTTCCTCTAATGAACAATACAACATAATCCAACTATGTGTGATCACGTTTCGGGCCAAGAGAAGGTGTGTGGCGCCACATCGTTCAAGCCCCAGAATCAGCCCTTAAGGGAGCTATTTATCTACTTACCCTACCTCAGCGAAGGAGTGAATTCCATCTTGTGTAGCTGAGTTCCCAGGTCCCAAATTAGACGAATCCCTAAAATGGTAGGTTTGAATCGGTGACCTAGCCACTCACACCCATACAAATCAAAGAACCGCCCCCAATGGCAGGAGTTCCCAACTCACTCAAGATTGAGGTCATGTTACCTATGGCATTCTAGTGAAGTGAAGTCTCTGTCATGAACGGTGTTATATAACGAGACGTTAACACTTCGTAGTCAGGTCTTATACAAATTCTTTGTATAAGATGCCACTGCTCGTATGTCCCCAACACAAATGATCAGGATCAAACCATCTGTCACAAGTCACAACACTTGTGACCATTCCACAAAGTGGGCCGCATCTGTAGCGTTACCAGGATAAGGTTTCCCTCATATATCCATATACTACAGACCATTTTGGTTATCATTCAAGACATGATTCACTTGTATGTCACCACATACATGCTTGAGTTACATACAAATAACAAGGGATTTTATGTTTATTGGTTTGTGGTAAAGCAAATAAAACAAGCAAATACAAGATGTGAAGTAAATATAATATATTATACAACACAAGCATTCGTACAAACTGTTTACAAACTACAGGCACGAGATATTAGGGCATCAACCCCAACAATATGTAAACGAAATCCTACTCATTGGGAATGACATAAGATTATTGACTTCAGTCAAGAACGGGCTAACGACCCAATTCCAAATGAATGATTTGGGAGAGGCTCAGTTTGTTCTTGGGATTAAGATCTTTCAGGATCGAAAGAACAAAACGCTATCATTGTCTCAAGCATCATACATTGACAAGATTTTGATCAAGTACTCGATGTAGAACTCCAAGAGGGGCCTATTGTCTTTTAGGCATAGAGTTACATTGTCTAAGGAACAGTGTCCTAAAAGACCTCAAGAGGTTGAGGAAATGAGACAAGTCTCATATGCATCTGCCGTCGGCAGTTTAATGTATGTGATGTTATGTACTAGACCTGACATCTGTCACGCAATGGGGATAGTCAATAGATATCAGTCTAATCCAGGACAAGGTCACTGGACAGCCGTCAAGAACATCCTCAAGTATCATTGAAGAACGAGGGACTATACTTGTGTATGGATCTAAGGATTTGATCCTTACTGGATACACTTGTATGAACAAACACTTTGTGATTTATAATATATGATATTTTATTCACTTCAGTCTATGAAATATTTGATATTTTAGTTTCATTAACCAGAAACTAATAAGCTAAGATTCATGGTTATCGTTGTAACTTAAACATGTATGTGGAGACATACAAGTGGATCGTGATTTAAGTGATAGCCTAAATGGTATGTAGTACATGGTTAAGGAGGGATATCTTATCCTGATGACACTACTTGTATGGCCCGCTTTATAGGTGTTACAAATGTTGTAAAGTGCTACAAATGATGTAATCCTGATCATTCATGTATTAGACATGCGAGCGAAGATATTCTATACAAAGGAGATTGTATAAGACCGGACTACGAAATGTTTAGTCTCATTATATAACGGAATTCATAATTGAGACTTTCATTTAACTAGGATGACCATAGGTAACATGACCTTAATCTTGAGTGAATTGTGAACTCCCACCTATAAGGGTGGTCCTTTCATTTGCATGAGTGAGAATGGCCAGATCGCCGACTCAACAAGCTACCATTTTAGGGATTCATCAGATTGGAGAGCTAAGAACTCAGCTACACAAGATAAATTCACTCCTGGCTAAGTAGATAAATTGCTCATTTAAGGGCTAATTCTAGGGCTTGAACAATGTGGCGCCACACCCTCTATTGACCCGAGAAGGGTTTAGTCATAGTGGGACTATGATCTATTGTTCATTAGAGAAATCAGTGGTACTTAAGGTGATAAATGTAACTACAAGGGCAAAATAGTAATATCGCCTAGATGTACTTACGAGCAATTTGTGAAGGGTCATCGTGCTACTGATTAGTTATATCCAATGGATACAGAAATATATTTGTAGTGCGAAGAGTGCAGCTATCGGACTTTAGTGGAGTGCCTGGCAGTTAACGGATGGTGGATAATGTGATTAAAGAGTTTAGTCAGTTATCCACATACCGTTGGAGCTTCAAGTTACAGGCCCATAAGTTTCCCTTGGTAGCTCAATGGATTTAAGTTGAGAATCAATTTTTGGGTTAGTTTGAAATGTTCAAAGTAACAAGAGGGAATTTAATTATATATGATATAATAAATGTGTTCAATTATATATGAAATAATTGATATAATGTATGTGATGCATTATTGTATGATCAGAAGAACTAATATTTGAATATGGTTCAAATATAATTTCTATGAATTAGATTCATAGTTATTAAATTTAATGTAAAAATGATTTATTTTAAATGCCATAAAAGAGACAAAGTAGTATGGTTTATATATTGTATATGATGCAATCTTAAAACTATAGGTTATAATATAATATGATAAGTTAGTTATTGTATTTATTTATAATTTATTAATTATATGATAATTAAAATTAATTTTTCTCAATAACCGACCATAATAGGTGCTTACACAGTTTTATGGAAATTGTAGGATAAAAGGAAATTGGATTTCAAAATCTTAAAAGAAAAGACTTATTAGATTAACTATCGAGTGACTACATGATAATATTGAATTTATTATGCGATAGTGCTCTTAACTAAACGATCGAGCATCGAGTCTATGCGATAGACTTCCATCTTCTACACAATTGTGCTGCCCTTTATTCGATTGTATTCCTCCTTCCCTCTAACCAAAATAAGCTAGAGCCCACCACTCTTGGATTCTCACACCGAGAATACCAAGGTAATCTAGTGATTGTGTCTGGATCTGTTCGAGGGAGTTCGACTTGCTCATTGCATTCGTTACTGATCGTGGGATATTCTTGAAGAAGTGTTCTTCAAAGGTATTGTCTCTCTATCCTTTGTATTTGTTTCAAGAAGCATGTTATAATTTATGATTTAATGCATAATCTATTTAGTATGACTGTGAAAGCGTGAGTTCATTTTTCCCTTTCACGTTTCTTCCTCAAACTTCACACCATGAGACCTATAATCGGCCTCGACGCACCATTTTTTGTATTCCCATATGGATGATGTTTGTGTAGGTCAATATCAAGTTGAATGGAGAGAGTGTTTATAGTAAGTGAGAGCAAGACATGTGTTAACATATCCCACGATCTCCCTCATGAATTTGTAGTAAATTTTCATGCTTGATCTCAAGGCACCTTTTCTTGTGTCCCCTTACGGATGACATTTGCATGACCATTTACACAAACTCCAGAAATTGATAGGATTGCTTTAGTTTCTATCTCAATCGAGTTTTCCCTACCGTTGGCACAATAGAATAGAACTCTAGAATCTAAAATGAGAGGATACACTTACAAGAAAATATTAAGCGAGTTTAACAATTTCTGGACAGAGCAATGGTGACTAACAGTTACAGTAACAAGGAGTTATTTTGTATATTTGTTGTGAATGTCTTATTTCATTGAAGGGGCACCTGATCATCCTATTGCCCTACCTCACCGAAACATCATTGCAAAATAAATGTCACTTAGGGTGCATTAGATTATTTTGCTAAATTTGATTGGTTTTTTCCAAATGGGTTAATGCATATAGTACTGATATAAATAAATTTTATGGATTCATGGTACATCATTAATTATTTACTTCCGTTTTATTATCCTAAAAAAGAAATTGAATGTGAATGACCATTGCTCTATCATTGGTAGATAGGTTCGTCCATCCAAATCTTTTATCTTTTAGGTAGATAGGTTCAACAACTTCGCCTCCTAAATTTCATTTCATACTTAACTTTTTACTATGATACAAGCTTCTATTTGGATTAATTTGAAAAAAAAAAATTCAACAAACCATTTTCATTTAAACACTTTTGATAAAATCTGTCTAAAATAAAAACACTCATCTGTTTGACAATTTGTTCTCAAAATCTTCTTTCTGTATATAAGTTCATCACATTTTTTATACGCTAAAAGTATTTTTATTAATGTCAATTTTGACCATAAATTATATTCTTGTATGTAATTTTGGAAACA
>NC_052357.1:34101391-34116904 GCF_009727055.1 Benincasa hispida
TTTCTTAAATTTTGCATGGAAACGAGACAGTTACTTGTTTAATCAAATCATTGATAGAACTAACAAGAATATACTTAACTATCTCCGCTTTCTCATATTCTTATAAATTGGCTCACCACATGTAACTCTGCTGTATGTTGATTTTGCATCAACATCCAATATGATAAACACTACTATTCACTTTTAAATAAACAAATAAAATGATATAGGAATCAATATTTGTTTAGTGATATAGAATCTCAGGAAATGAGAAATTTACAAGAAGTCTAACACCTTGCATCAATTAGTGTTTTCTCTGTTCATATCCTCTTCTTTTTTCTATCTACCTTTCTCTTAAATAAGAAAAAAACATATAAATTGCATTTCTCAGAAATTTATTTTATCCTTTATTTCTTATTATATTTATATTGAAAAATAAAGGAACAAGACGAGAAGAAAAAATACATTAAAAATCTATATTATTATAATGAAAAGATAACTAAAGTTAAAGTTGGTTGTAGACGGAGCAAGCACATTGTGTTTCAAATTTGTTTGTATTTTTAACAAACATAGTTTAATAAATATTTAAAGAAATAAAAAACTTTCAGAAAATCTAACTTAAATGTTTTTTCTAAGAAAAAAAACTGAACATGTAATTATTGTGCTGATGAAAACTACACTACAATATGTCAATATTTTAACTTCGGAATATGCATAGAACAAAAAAGGACATTTTAATCTCTCTTCTTTTTATTCCATTGAGATTGATGATAGATTGGCCCTATGATCATTCATCCAAATTGCCAAGAATAAATAACATACCGAATTCCATTGAGATTGATGATAGCTTCAAGTTGAAGATGGCTTTAAGATGACTATAGTCTTCCTCAATCAAAACTCCAAATTACTCTCTTTAGATGGGAGTCAAGAAAGATAGAGTGCTTTATTATTTTGGTATATTGGGGACCATCACTCTAAGATCTCTTTATATACTAGTTCAATTAGGGTTCCCATTAAACCCTAGTTAACTAAGAATGAGGTTCTACTCATTAAGTACATACTCAATTAGGAATCTAGGGTCTTAATTAATTAAATCACATAATAGGGTCAAATCTAATAAAATAACCCCAATATGATAAAATATTAATTCACGTACATAGCTCAAACTTTAATTATACGTATTATTATTTAAATGCGTTTAACAAGACTTGAGCTAGGTCTGTGTACCTAATGTAATTAAATCACATAAACCTTAAGTTCGCATAAATAGGTTATTTCAACAATAGAATTCCCCTTTAGTTCAATCTACTCCATCTCCTGTATTAGCATGGTATCAAGGTTGCTTTCATCACTACCCTTGTAACTAAACCTTCCTCGATTACCAATTCTAATACATTCAATGACATACATCAAGTATGGATAGATAGCATGGAAACTACATGCAAAGTGATCTATGCCATGCCTATTTCCAACTGGTCCAAATTCCTTAGTGAGATCATTGCTAAAAACTTTATGTTAAACTGCATTTGCTAAACTGCATGCATGATAAACAAGTTTAGATAATCAAACATAAACCATCAACTTTATTCTATATAGAAAATAAACAAAATAATGTAAAGAAAAACATCATTATTAACAAACTCCCACTAAATCATGGAATAAAAAAAGTGACAAACACCAATGTGAGTAACATACTCATGAAAAACTTTAGGTGGTAAACTTGTAGTCAATGGATCTACCACCATAGAGTTTATTCCAATGTGTTCTATCGAAATTTGACCATTTTGAACCCTTTCTTTAACAACTAGAAACTTCATGTCTACATACTTTGACCTTATATTGTTGTCGAGCCCTTTTCAGTGTCGTTTAAATCGCAAAAAGAGCCACGAACTAAAAAAAAGTTCATACTCCCGAACTACTCCTATTACTACAAAAATATAGCAATAATGGTGAGTCCGGGGTCGAACCACAGGGAGGCATAGAATTGATTCCAGCTTAAGTTAAATTTGACTGTGGAAAAACAGTAAAAACGGGGTTTTGGGTTTTGATTAATTTGAAAACATGCAGGAAAATAAATTGCAAGGGATAAATGTAAACAATAATTGGTTCATCTAGTTCTCAGATCAAGTTAGGCATTCAATGTAATTTCAATCATCGTTTTCTGCCAATTGACTATGCATTTGAATTATGCATGCATAACTACCAAATTGTTGCGATTTAACCAGCTTCAACAAAGACCGAAAACTAATTAAATCAAGATTAATCAAACGCCCTAATTATTAAGGTTGGAAAGGTCAAACCCTAACTAATCTACATGTTTCTAAATTCAATTGGGTTCGATAGTGGCCATGTAGAAATAAAAACACATGCATTATGATTTAGGATTCAATTACGTCGCTTAATTGTCAAGAAATCCATATTCAATTAACCAATTTTATCTTTGAACCTAGCAATTAGACATTTTAGGAATAGCCATCAAATATCTAATTCACTATTGCTACTTAGGACCTTAACAACACTAAGAATCATTAGCATGCACGATAAAGTGTAAAAGTCAACATCAATAATCATGCTCTGGAATTTAAACCGGATCAAAGAAAACAAAATTCTAAATTGCAAGAATCAATAAAAACAGATGTCTCACGAAATTGACATTGAATCCTTGATCTAAGAAAGTAGATGAAGATTAACTCATAAATTCATAGACAAATTTAAGAGTTCAAGCCAATACATGTTTACAATCCAAAATAAAACTAAAATCTAACCTAATGATACTTAAGAGATTAAAGGGAAATAAGATAGTAAAGTCACTCCTCGGCCTCCATAACCTCCAAGTTCATATCCCTTTAGCCTCTAAGAATTTTTTTCATCTTTTGACCTAAAACCAAAGAAAATAATTTAAAGTATTAATCGCAGCGTCAACGCTGCCCTGCGTCAGGGCTAAAGATGGAACGCATGCATGCGACTGATTAGCATCAAAGTATTCGGAGCATTGTAACGCTGTTGACAGTATCACAACACTACCTTAAACACTGGCATTTTGTCTTATGACATCAGACGGATTTAGGCAAATGTTGAGTCTTGCGCTGCTGCCAGGGGCTTTTTAGTCATTTTTGCCTATTTGAAGCTCGGTTGCTCAAATCAATTTGAATTTGCTTAAATTAACCTCGTTTAGCTTCAAATGCTTGGTTCTACCTTTTGATTGCTCGGTACTCGTAAAATAGGGCAATAAACACATAAAATCTAGCAACGAGCTCAAATTAAGCTAGGAATAATAGCTCTTTTTTAAAGCTATCAAACACCTTCAACTTAATTCATGCTTGTCACGAGGATGGTAGAAGCACACAATCAAACAAACTAAGACATGTTAGCTCTAGTTGCAAAGTTGTTACTCTAGTCTCAACAGTCAGTAAGAATAAAGTTTGTAATAAATAACGAAATTCAATTAGAATCAATCAATGAAGCACAATTTTAAGAATGATTCTTAATTTATTCATGCATAAGTGAACCTAAAGTCTTATTTGTTAAGCTTCATGGCCTGGAAAATTTTTATAAGGCTTTCATCCCATTTTTCCTCTACTCTGGCTTGGTTATTGATACCTTGGACCTACCAAACATGCAAACAAGAGGGAACTACCAAACGTGCTTTCATACCCCACCGCCGGGAACCTATCCACTCTTTTCCCGCAGGGCCCTAACTAGACACAACGAAGGTAGTTCTGTTCACCTCTATCCATGCACACACACACATTATTTTATGCATTTTTTTAAATAGTTAATTTGCTTCTCTTTATTTATTTTTTTATTTTTTATACACAGTAGGCCTTATTTTATCCACCTTGTCTAGTTTTGCTCTACAACAAGTATGATTACTCCTAAGTCAAAGGTGGACTTTTTGGGGTGACAATAGAAATACAAACCAAATAACCAAATTCTAAGCATGCAAGACTTTAATTTTGCAAAACAATGACTTAAAGATGTATAGGAGACAAAAAAAAAAAAAAAAAAAAAAAAAATTAAGAATGGGCTAAAAATCATGATCATGCTTTTCTAACGTTCTTTCATGCAAATTCTATCACAGAAAGAGTGCGTTATAAACTACTCATCATAACAACAGAGCAACAGAGCAAATAAGACAACCAAAGCACACAAAGCATAGTCCAAGCACAGAGCTCAAGAACCCCAAGCTAAAATAAAAGCTACCCAACAGGTATCCCACCTCCAATATTAAAATGATACATTGTCCCTAATATATCTCAAGTATAGCTCAAAAATGAAAAGAGCAAGGGAACAGAAAACCTTCTCTCAAAACCCATCGTACACGTGATGGTGGTGGTTGGGCTTCTTCTCTTCGCATTGACTTTTCTGTTGAAGCTTCAGAGAGACCTACCAAAGAATGAAAAATAAAAGAACAACAAAAGCAAAAAAAACCTACAAAACAAAAAAGAAGTTAGAAAAAACCAAAAGAAAAGAAACAAAAAACTACAAAAATAACAAAAATGAAAATAAAGGAAGGAAAAGAAAAATAGTACCAAAGGCATAAAAAATAAGGAAGGCTAGCCTCAATCAGAGTCTTGTGAGTCTGGCATTTGAGATTAGACCACATAAATCTTGATAGAATCCGGAGATTGGTAAAAAATGGACTTCTAAGCAAGTTAGAAGATGATTCATTACCTCCATGTGAATCTTCTCTCGATGGAAAAATGACTAAAATACCTTTTAGGGGAAAAAGTTGTAGAGCAAAAGAACCTTTAAAACTCATACATTCGGATCTTTAAGGTGTAATAAATGTAAAGGCTAAAGAAGGGTACGAATACTTCATCTCTTTCATAGATGATTATTCAACGTATGGTTACTTATTATGGAACATAAGTCTGAAGCCTTTAAAAAGATCAAAGAGTATAAGGCTGAAGTTGAAAACCTATTAGGTAAAACTATTAAAACACTTAAATCTGATCGAGGTGAAAAGTACATAGATTTAGAATTCTAGGACTACATGATAGAACATGGAATTCATTCCCACTCACAGCACCTGGTACATCTTAGTAGAACGGTGTATCAGAAAGAAGAAATAGAACCTCATTTGATATGGTTAGTTATATAATGAGTTATGCTCGATTGCCCAACTCATTTTGGGGTATGCAGTAAAGACTGTAGTTCACATCTTGAACAATATGTACATTTTTATGTCCTAAAATTTGTGGTTTGTAAACAATAAACTTATTATGTTATTAATAAGGATGTTATTGAGGTTTTATTTAATATAGTTGTTATTGAATGTATGAATTGCTCATTTCATTATAGAAAGAACTTAAATCAAATAAACTAAGATCTGTGGCTATTACATGAATATTTGGACTTTATGTAATGACATAAAAGTGGATCAAGTTCGAGTAAATATTCTAAACGGTCTATAGTATATGGATAAGGCTAGGTACCTTATCTTGGGGACACCATCGGATGCGACCCAGTTTATATTTAGTACAAACGATGTGATCCTGAATCGTTCATGTAATGACATGAGAGCGGGGGCATCTATGCAAATCACTCTTACTGTATAACGTTGTTTACTATTTAAGACTGAATATTTCAAAGCGATGACCTAGGTAACTTGACCTTAGTCCTGAGCTAACTATGAACTCTTGTTTACTCGAGATTATCCTTAGATTTGCATGGGTGAGGGTTGGCTCAACAATGCCGACTGAATAAGCCTCCCATTTCAGGGGTATAATCGGGTAGATATCTGGTGACATAAGGTGCAATATGGACTTCACTCCTTCCCGCTTTTAGAGACATTAAAGAGGTTGTTCCCTTAAGTGCAAACTCCAGGACTTGAACAAGGGGCTCCATGTTCTCCTTGGCTCGGGAGGGATTTGGTTTAGTGATTGGATCACAAATCAACTGTTGATAAGAGGATAAGTAGGACTTAAGAAGCAAGATGTAATCTCAAGAGTAAAACAACTTTTGACCCAGTCGTTATTACAAACAACCTATGAAGGGTTGACTTACTGATTCTGGTTATATCGAGTGGACAGAAGTATATCTATAGTGAGGGAATTGCAACTACTAGGCTTTAGTAGAATGACCCGATAGTTAGCAAATGTAAGTTAATTGGGTTAAAGAATTTTGCCCGTGAATCTTGAATCGTTGGAGCCCATGATCTATAGGTCCATGAGGTCCCCCTACTAGGCCATATCGAACTCAACCTTAGAATAGTGTGACGAATGAATTGGAAGGGTTTGTATTCAGTTTTTGGAGCAAAGTGTTAAATATGTACGATATATTTAACCTAATGTTTAATTAACCTAATGTTTAATTGTAAATTAAACATAAAGAGAGAGAAAATAGAAAATATTTAAATAAGATTTAAATATCAAGATTACGAATATAGATTCATATTGATTGTTATTAGTGTTGGATTTAATATTAAATTAAATTAATTAAATTGTTTAATTAATTATTTAATATTAATATAAATTCAAAATTAATTGTGAAATTAAATGCAATTGGTCACAATTGCATTCAAAGTCAAAATAGTTAACTAGGTCAAAATTGTATCAAAAGTTAAAATTGTCGACTAGGTAAAAATGTAATAAAAGTCAAAATTGTTGATTTTGGACTTTAAGTGTCAAATTTTGACCTTTGACCTAGTTAGTGAAAAGATCCAACAATTTTGAGTGGGAAATTCAAACATTTGCATTGTGTTGGAAGGAAAATTAGGGATGGGGTGGTGCACGCAATCATGCGATAAACATGGCTTATGCTATGCGTTTACGCCCATGACTATATCTCTATAGTACATGGTTGCGTCGAGCATAAGATTGTGCCTATCTCTTGGAAAAATGCATACTTTATTTTAGTGCATTCCATCTCTTACCTTCTCAGGTAGTTAGACGCAGCTATTTAACTTATAGACAAGCAATGCAACAACCCATAGACAAGCGTTGCTATAGCCTTTCACCAGGCAAGGAGGATTAACTCACTATATTCGCACAACACACACCTCTTGGTGGGTTGATACATGCGTCCTATCTCTACGCTACACGATTAAGTATGTGATTGCCTTTGATAAATAAACGATGAAGGTAAATGATGGTAAAGATAAAGATGATGAAGAAGATGGCATTGAAGGAATCAAGAGATGCATTAATTATAAAATGTCTTAATATCTTAAGCTAAAATGTAATACAATACAGAGGTTAGAAGAGAAATGAAGGACTCTGCGTCAAGGCTGCCGGTGGTGCCATGGATGAATGGTGGAGATGTCTCTCTCGAGCTCTATCTTCAGCGAAATCTCTGGTCGTCACTAGGTCTGGTTTGTGGAGGTGAAGAATTCTCACTGAAAATCTCGCTCAAGCATTCATCTGTGATCGCAAACCTCTGCCTTGAAGCAGAAGTTCGGATGTCTTGAAATGAAGGTCCAAAGGTCTTAAAATGGCTCACTGCTGCTTTTGTCACGGTATAGGCATTGTCACATTGTCTTATCTTGTTAATACTCCCAAAGTATGCGTCCAACTTGATTCAGCTGAAGTATCAACGCGTTCTACCCATCTTGTGATCCTCTATTATGGTTATCACTCCGTGGCCGCAATCTCCAAGTGATTACCGCATTTACTTGATCACCGCAACTTCCATGGGATGGACGCATGCTATCCAACTTTTAGCGCATGCGTTTGTCTTTGCGGTCACCTGGCTTCAACGTATGCGTTTGTCTGCGATTGTTTATTTCCAACGCTTGCGTTTGATTCCTACGATGGCTATAAAAATAGACACTTTGGCAGGGAGTACCGCATAATATTGGGGTCAGTGAGTTTAGAAGCTAATCGACGCAAAACTCAATTTTTCGCAAATTCTAAATATTATCACCGTATTTTCTACTTATTAGCCTTCATAATTCTAAATAAGAGACTTATAATAACTGGCATTTCTGCCAGTTATCACATTGCTAAGTGTCGTTTTCAATTGAAGATATTTGCCCCACTAATCCCACTTTGAATTTGTGGACTTTTTTAGTGTTAAATTCTCATCAAACTCAAAGTTGCATGTTTTGCATGATATGGCCTATAAAAAAAGTGTTTTATGAATATTAGCTCTTTTGGCCAAGTGGACTTTTATGAGATTATTTGATAATCTTAACCTATTTTCTCTCAAATATTTAACATTTTTCTGTCGAAATTAGTCACTCACCCGATCACCATCATGTTCTAAAGCCGGAGAATAATCAAGAAGACTCTCGTGGTGATCTACGGACCATTCGTGAGGAGATTGAAGGTGATTTGGAGAAGATTTGATATTACAAAGGTTGTATATCTTCTTTCCCTTTGTTCTTAATTTAATTGCACGCTTATTTTTTGAAATTAACCTAATTAGAGTACTTTAGATCCGTTAAATTCTTTCGCTACGCATGTGTTCGTTCCAACACAATGTTCCCTTAAAGAGTGTTTCTGAAACACCTTTCGAGTTGTGGACGATATCCTACTCATTGTGAATGATGTAACGTACCTCACTGACATTAGATTTGTAGCCCAATTCTAAATGAAAGATTTTGGTGAGGCGCATTATTTACTTGGGATCCAAATCATTATAGATCGCAAGAATAACACGTTGGCTCTGTCTCAAGCAACTTATATCGACAAAATGTTGACTCATATTCGATACAGAACTTTACAAAAGGTTTATTACCATTCAAGCACTTGGTTTAGTTGTCTAAGGAAACATATCCTAAGATACCTAAAGAAGTTAAGGATATGACATGTACCATATGCGTTAGCTGTGGGTAGCTTAATGTATGTTATGCTCTGCACTAGGCCAGATATTTGTTATGCGATAGGAATAGTCAGTAGGTACCAGTCCAATCCATTATTAGACCACTAGACTGCGGTTAAGAACATCCTCAAATATCTTACGAGAACGTGGGACTATAAGTTGGTATATGGAGCAAGGGATTTGATCCTTACAAGATCCGACCTTGATTTCTAAACTAACAAGGATTCTAGGAAATCAACGTCAGGATCTGTGTTTACACTGAACGGGGGAGCTGTAGTGTGGCATAGTATGAAGCAAGGATGTATTGCATATTCCACTATGGAATCTGAGTATGTAACTGCTTGTGAAGTAGCAAAGGAAGCAATTTGACTCAGGAAGTTCCTAAGCGATTTGGAAGCGGTTCCAAATATGGTCTTGCCCATCACCTTATAGTGTGACAATAGTAGGAAAGTAGTCATTGCTGATCTTTTTACAAAGGCTCTCTCTCGGCTAAAGTGTTTGAGGGTCAACTAGAGAGTCTTGGTCTACGAGACATGTACATTGTATAATCTAGGACAAATGGGAGATGTGTAATGGGTATATGGGTGCCTTAGTTTATTGTATTTATTTACAATAATCCCGTCTTTTGGATTCTGATATCATGTACAACCCATTGACTGTAGTTTTAGTTCAAGTGGGAGTTTATTAGGTGTTATGCCCTAAAACTTATAGATAGTTCTATTCGATACGGGTAGGAAAAGAACCGAACTAGGTATTATTAAAAAAATAGAGAAATCAGAACCCAGACAAGATGATATGGATCAACCCCTTTTTCTTAAATGTTATTAATTGATTGTCATCCATAAAGAGTTATAAATGTTAATTCAACAAATATTATTGTTTTTGTTGTTTGTCTATTTTGTCTTAATAACTCTAAATCTAATAAACTGTGGGTTATGAACACTCGTGAAGGACTAACTTGTTATTATTAGTCTATATTGTTGGACACAGAAATATATCTGTAGTGAAAAGAGTAAAGTTGTGGGTCTGTAGTGGAGTGTCACATTTAACGATTATTGATTAACTTGGTTTATGAGTTTAGCCAATACGATTATTGATTAACTTGGTTTATGAGTTTAGCCAATCAATCTCATATCGTTGGAGCTTCGAATCTACAAGTCTACTAGGTCCCCTTGTTAGCTCACTAGAAGATATTTAATTGAGGTCATTTGAGTTCTTCAAATTACTATGAAGAACCTATATATAATGTGATTGATATATAATTAATTATGGATATGATCTATAATTCACATTGATTGGAAATTAACTCAAGTGAATTAGATTCACAAAGAATTAAGTAACAAAGAGGTACTACACATATACATAGGATGTTTATGATAATTAGATATATATACATTAAATTAGATTGAATTTATAAATAATTATTTAATTCATGTGCAAATTAAATTAAATAATTTTCTAATTAATTAAATAAGTGTTATTTAATTAATTAATTGTGGAAAAATGAATAGGAAAAAGATTAGGAAAAAGGCTTCACCCTTTGGGAGACCTTGAGACAGACACTGACAATACACAACATAGAAGTGTTATTGTGAAAATTTTTCCCTAAGCCACAAATAGAATCATCTCTACTCTCCAAAACTATTTTCTCCTCTCCCTCTCCCACAGTTAGATACCACCTAGAGAATAATGAGGTTACTCTCGTGGTAGTGTTCGAGATTGTTGAAGAAATCGTTCATGATCAAGATCGTTGGAGGAGCCATTCGTTGAAACTTGGGAATCTACAAAGGTAAGAATGATTCTAATCTTTTTCCAAATTGCATGTTATATTATATATTTATATTCTATTATAGTATACTGAATTTATTTATGTAAAAATCCAATTGTGGGATGCAAGTCTCACACAAATGCTTCTGTTGCGAAATCCGATCCCTTTAATTTCATCATTTTGCTAAATTTGACGCATGCGACATATTCTGGTTTTGAGATTTTTTAAACTTTTTGTTGGATTTTTATATTTTAACTTGAAGTATTTGGTTAATCTGGTTGTGTACGAAATTTGCATAAGAATTAGACATACGGGGGAAAAACGAATAGAAGTATCGATTGGCAAACAATGAGGGAACCTATATATGAGTTATTTTCAAATTGGTTTTTTATCAACTCAGAGTAAATTCAAAGAAACTGATTGTTTGGTAGTTGAGATTTTTTATTGAAGGAATTGATATTCCCCGCAGCGGAAACAATTGAATGCATTGACCTCTAAACTTTGTTTTACAGAATATAAAAATATAGAGAGATGGAAACAATAAACAATATTAACTTAAAGATGCTATCTATTGTGTTAATCAAATAGAGAAGAAAGATATAAAGGGAATCACATACCCTTGAAGACCAATTCTTCTCGTTCCTCTCCAATTCGCATCATCTTCTCTCGATCTCACGAACACCGCAACCGGACACCACTATAGGGTCTTCCTCGTTATTCTCAATGACGAAAATCATGCAGAGGTGTGGTCTTGCACTTAAATTTGGCGGGAAGAAGAAGAGAATTGAGAGGAATTCTCTTTTGTATAAAAACTCATCTGCATAATACAGAGAACCAGAGAAACCAAAGAGAGAACAGTTCTCTCCATTTTTTGTTTTTATTGAGAGTGAGATTGAGAAAATGGGTGAGAGAGTTATAACTTCCTCCCCTTTAATTTTATTAAATTCAAATTCAAAATTTTGGATTTAATATATGCTAACCATTTAATATATATACAAACTATATGTTATATCACATATAAATATAAAACCCGTAGTTAATATCATATCACATATAACAAAAACTATAGTTTACTATTCTCTCAAATAACGCAAGGTATTAATATGAATCACATTTACATTAATTTTAACCTATAGTTTTTATATGAATCACGTTCATATAAATAATAATTCCATCATATTCAAATTATAATACCTGTCAATAAAATATATAAATTTAATATGAATCATATTCATATTAATTTTAGTGTATAGTTCCTATATGAATCATATTCATATAATTAATATTTGAATCATATTCAAACATTTATTTCTCTCATAAAACTATATAAATTCAATATGAATCATATTTACATTAAATTTTAACATATAGTTTTATATGATTCATATTCAATATTTATTTATCTTATAAAAATGTATCAACATATATTATATTACATAATGTATCAATATACACTACTTAATTGTATCTTATACAATTAATTTCCTTTAATTAATTTAAACAATTCAAATTAAATCAGAATTAATTTGATTCTCATCAGTCCTCATTGAGCTAACGATGGGACCTTATGGACCAATAGATTGAAGCTCCAATGATACGAAATTAATTGATAAAACTGATTTAATACAATTAATCAACGTTCATTAACTTTCGATCACTCCATAAAGAACGATAACTGAACTCTTCGCACTATAGATATATTTATGTATCCATTTGATATTACCAATCAACAGTGGATTGACTTTTCACAATTACTCGTAAGTATAATTGGGTCAAATTGCCATTTTACCCCTGTAGTTACATCTAACTCCTTAACAACCACTGATCCTTCTAATGAACAATTAGTCATAGTCCAATTATGATTGAACCCCTCTCGGGCCAGGAGAAGGTGAGGTGCCTCATTGTTTGAGCCCTGGAATTTGTCCTTTGGAGAGCAATCTCGTGGCATAGTGTTCATACTATCAATCTCGTGGTTTAAGGCTCGATTCCCCCCACCCCAAACTTTAATCACAATACCTATCCAAAAGAAAAAAAAAACCATCAAGGTACATTGTAGACCATTAATTATTTACTTTTGCTTCAAATGTTGGTGGTTACATATTATTTATTATTTTCTCTTTCTTTTCCACTTTGTTAATCAAAAGACAAATAAAGCCCATCAATTCAACAATGTATATAAATAGAAACTATTTCAGTGCTTGTAATTCAAACAAAGCCACTCCAAAAAAAAAAAAGAAAAAAAAAGTTTAATTTAAAACAAAACTCTAAAAATGCATGAAAAAAAATAAATAAAAGAAGCATTTGAATTGGTTCTATTACCACTCCCAACATGGTACATTCATGTGGTAAATGGCTTAAACAATGAAACCCTATTGGTTCATTGAAAGTTCAAAGATGGTGATTTGGGAAGCCATAATTTGGTTGCCAAAGGACAGGAATTCCAATGGACTTTTAAGGTCAAGGTTATGTAACGACATTGTTTTGATGCTATATGGCAAAGCTAAATTTTAACGTATCATTTGAATCTTTTTGGGTTGAAGAAAATCACCTTTGATTCATTTCTAGGTGCTTTGACAAAAATTTCTTCTGGATTGTCAAAGATGATGGAATTTATTTGAGAAACAATCCTACTAATGTTAATGAACTTGTACATCAATGGAACAAAGTTACGTGAGTTCTTGGTATCTTTTCAGCTATTAAAAGAAACTAATCTAAGAAATAATATTACACATTAAGATACAATACAAGTGATTTCTATTCTTGTAAGACTATCATTTATGCTTCGAATTTAAATCTATCTAATGACTTTACTTATACTTTTGGTTAAAAAATATATGTGTCACCATATATTTGATCAATGTTTACTGATGGTTTCAGTTGGATCAATTTCGTTAATAAATAAAAAATGAGAACGAGCAAACTAAGTCTCCGTTTGATAATTATTTTATTTTTTGTTTTTGTTTTTGAAAATGAAGCCTATGGACACTACTTTCACCTCTAAATTTATTCCTTTATTATCTACTTTTCACGAATGATATAAAAATGAAGCCAAATTTTGAAAACTAAAAAAAGTAGCTTTCAAAAAGTTGTTTTTGTTTTTGGAATTTTGTTAAAAATTCAACCACTATACTGAGTGTTGGGTTATTCAAACTTCTCTAGGTCCAATTACTCAAGATCAACACTGAGAAGATGAAGAAATGGTCGAGAAAGACTCTGTCAAATCCTCAATGCTCGCTATGTTTCAACTCGATGCTCAATGCGTATTTCCTTTTATCCTTGACGAGTTTATGTTCAATCCTCAATGGAATTCGGTTAATGTTGAACGATACTTGATATTATTTGATGAGTCTTGATCTTTACTCGGTGCAACTCGAAGGCAAAAACAACTAACTCGAAACAATTTGATAGACGAAATCAATGCACGATTCAACTCGATGTTCTGAAATTTGATACAATTTGAAAGCAAGATTGTTTCGCACGCGATTTGCAGAAAGATTACAGTCGATTGAAAGAAAAAGATAAAGACAAGAAGAAGAAACACACAGGTTTACGTAGTTTGGCCAAGATGCCTACGTCTACGGGAAGATTCAGGTACTTTTTCACTTAGAAGATTGCGTACAATTTTTGTTTATTTATAGAAAAATAGGAAAATGATGAACTTAACTTTGTTTTGTTTTCTGATCAGTGGTCTTTATAAGATATACCAATAGACCGTGTACAAGATAAAGTTAGTTATAAACAAAAATAGCTGAAGTATTTCAGTTATAATTTCTTCCCTTAGAAAAGATGCAAATAATAAGAAATGATTACGAAAGGGAGTCTAAATAAATTATTTTGCATATAGTTTTGAGAACTTTACTTAAATTTGATGAATGAGAAGTTATGTTATTGATCAAATAATTAGAATGAACTATCCCTGATTCTCATATTGCTATGAATTGGCTATTTCTTTTTCTTTTACTTTTTCATGTAATATCTATTTGAATATTTTGTACATATTATGAATAAAAGTAGTATTCTCACTTAAAAAAATTAATTGAACAAAAAATAATCTAACTCAGCTAGCATAGATCATCGTCTCTCAAACATATAAGAAATATGAAACAAGAATGGAGAACTTGTTTAATTTAGTAATATATCTCCTTGTCCTTTTTTTCTGTAATGTTTTAATTTCATTATAATCCCTAGTTTTTTTTTTTTTTTTTTACGAGAAGTTAGAATAATAACGTTGCTACTCATTAAAAATTCATAATCTTTTTCCATTTGCCTCCCATTTTTAACGGTTATAGGATTATATTAACTGTTTCTAATCTTCTAACTAAGTTATGATTAATAAAATAACAATCTATAAATATGTGAAAAATTGAAAATTTAATTTGATTACAAAAAATAAAATTAGAATTTGAAATCAAAATTTTGTCAAAAAATTGGTAAATTAAATGTATAGTTTTCCCTCATATTCATCCATTTGTAGACTTTTTTTTTTTTTTGCAAACATAAACAATAAAATCAAAAGAACAACATGAAACGGACAACATAGCAGACAACCATTGAGAGTATGAGTATAAAGAAAAGAATAAATCCACTTTTCTAAACCCTTCCTTGCGAGAGAATATGTTATGATGTTAAACATTGAAAGGACAATGACTTCAAGGAACTTAATCTCAGAGCATCAGGGAGTGAACTTCAACCTAGCCAAATAAGCACGACCAAAATGATCACAAAGCACCCATCCAAACCTACCGATCTGCCTATCAGTATTCCAAAGCGACATTAGGATTCAAATTCAAGGCATCGTGTGACAAGGGAGATTCCAACAGATAGGGACTAGATAGCACCTATGGCTTTCAACTTCGGAGGAGAGATGTTTTGACTCGACTTTCTATGGTTCTATTTGAGGTCACTACTATTATGAATGCAATTTCAAGTTGATCATTTTGATACAAAATAAGAATTTTCTAAATAACAAAAGGAAATTTGATTCGGCATCCAATGAAAAT
>NC_052357.1:34116919-34175953 GCF_009727055.1 Benincasa hispida
CCAAACAATCTAAAAAACATAGTACTAAGATGAAGCATTTTCATTAGTCCTATGGCACTGTCAATAGATCCCATGACAAGCACCTTTACATCCTTTCTCTTATCTGGAAAACATTTTAAAAAATAATGAGTATTTAAAACACTCGTAAGTAACTCCACTACCAAAGTCTGGCTACGCAGATACATGTAACATGCTCTTAATACTGTGAACTGGGATGTAATCTAAAGTATTAAATCTGAATATAGGCTATTAGAGTGAACAGTTTAACATGTTCTTACTGTATGTGAGATGTATTCATATAGTATCCGGTGAATTTGAAGGTACACATAATAAGCGAAATATAAGATATACATAGTAACAAATAGGAGGACAATTGTGACCAAACTGATCTAACCTGTAACATGCAATAAATGTCCCACCAAATGAAATCATAATATATCATCTCGTGAAATTCATCGTATGCTTGACTAAAATCTATTAAATCATGAAATCATATCATGCAAACTTTTCTAAAACTGTATAACAAAAATTGAAATATTTATTCCTCTTGCGTCACACGGGCATTTCAATCGTAAGGCTACTTACCGTAATCTAGCAAATTGATCCTCTTTTGACTTGAGAAAAATCTTATATATATATCACTACCCTATGTTTAGCTTTCTTCTTTTTTCCTTTTTACCTTTCAAAACTATTAAATATTTCAAATTTTTAATTAAAATTAAATTGAAATAAATTAATTATTGTAATGACCCGACTCTCTAAAACTACTAATAAAGTCATTACCTTATGCATGCATAAATTTGATGCTCTCTTTTCAACATAAGTAAAAGAATCAGACCGCCTTATAAAATGTATAACTTTAATAAAATAAAAGTTCAAATAACATAAAACCTTAGTTTGGGTACCCCTAAAATTGTAAAACAAAGCTAGACACTTGCATAAAGTGTTAAATAGTGCAAATACTAGCTCTTTGGGTTCAAACATCAAAACCAACATTTACGACATGAAAACATGAGCAAAAGCATCTTATTTCTCAATGGCATAGTTACAAATTCTTCTTGTCATTCCTCGGTCTTTCCTTGCTCTTACCTATAAAACATATCATAAGAAATGGTGAGTACGAAAATACTCAATAAATAACGCACTACCGGGTTGAGACTATGCATTTATGTCCAATACATGCAAACATGATAGTTTATGGGTTTGATGCTCTAAATCTCATAGGGTCCTATAGTATATAATTGTATTGTACAAACATTTTATTTATTTAACAAAATATGAGATGTTTTATTTGACATTTAGTAGCATTAAATCCAAAAACCAATAAACTAGCATCTAAGGTTATCATCTGTAACTTAAACATGCATGTAGAGACATACAAGTGGATCATGTTTAAGTGATAATCTAAATGGTTTGTAGTAGATGGATAAGGTTGGATACCTTATGCTAGTGACACTACGAATACGAGCCACTTTGTAGGTATTACAAATTGTTGTAAAGTGCTATAAATGATATGATCCCGATCATTCATGTGGAGACAGGTGAACGGGGGTATTTTATACAAAGGAGTTTGTATAAGACCGGACTACGAAATGACTAGTATCATCATATAACGTTGTTCATAATACAGACTTACACCTGGATGACTATAGGTGACATGACCTGAATTCTGAGTCAGTTGTGAACTCCTACGCAAGAAGGCAGTTGTTTGATTTGTATAGGTGAGAATGGTCAGATCAACAACTCAATAAGCCTACAATTTTGGGATTCGTCTAATTAGGGATCTAGGAACACAGTTACACAAGACGGAATTCACTCCTTCCCCAACATTGAAGTAAGTAGATAAATTGCTCCCTTAAGAGCTGATTTCGGGGCTTGAACAATGTGGCGCTATACACCCTCCTGGCCCAAGAGAGGTTTGGTCATAGTGGGACTATGACTTATTATTCATTAGACGGATAAGTAGTACTTAAGGAGTTAGATGTAACTATAAGGGTAAAATGGTAATTTTGGCCTAGTTGTACTTACTAGCAATTTGTGAAGGGTCATCGTACTATTGACTGGTTATATTCAATGAACATAGAAATATATCTCTAGTGTAAAAAGTGCAGCTGTCGGTCTTTAGGTGGAGTGTTCGACAGTTAATGGATGTTGAATAATTTAATTAAAGGAGTTTAATGAATTATTCAAGTATCATTGGAGCTTCAAGCTATAAGTCTACGAGGCTGTCTCTTATACACATCTAGATGTGTATAAGAGACAGATATATATGTATGTATGTATATATGTATGTTGTATGTATGTATGTATATAAAGGTTTAAATTTTAAATTAAAATTAATTTATTAATTATATGAATTTTAATTTTAAATTTTATGGTGGGAAATAACTTCCCTCCTCTGATCTTTCTCAACTCACGTAACCAGTGGGAGGTTACGTGAAATTTGGTATGAGATTTTTCTTTTATATGAGAATTTACAAAGATTGGAAGCAATAGGTTTCTCAGAAAAAAAATCCAAAAACTCTCCCTCTCCTCGAAATTTCCTTTCCCTTCTCCAAAATTCATAGAGTCCACACAACTCCTGTGATTCTCATTCCAAGAGAATACAAAGAAAGATTTTATGGTGGTGACCACTTTCGGTCGTGTTTTGTTCATGGCCAATTTTGGAAAAATGAAAATTCGTGAAGAATGGTTCTTCAAGAGAGTGGTTTCTTAAACCCTACTTTTCATTTTCTCAATTTTTTTGGCATGATGTAAATTTTAATTTGACTGTATATTTTTATTATGTAATTTTGCATTCTGTGAAAACCCAAAAATTGGGATGATCCACATTTCTGCTCAGGGCCTTTACAGATTCCTCCAATTGGTATTAGAGCGATGAGGAAGACCGCTTTGTTCTTTTCGTAGTATTGCAACGCTCTGAGATGGAAAGAACAAATCAATTCTCACCCAATTTGTTTGTGACTCGATTGGTTTATGTTTGGTTTGGTTGGTTCGAGCATTTCGGGTCCGATTCGAGTGTTGGGCGGTTCAGTTCGAGCAGCTCAAGGCTCGGTTCACTTGTTTCGAACCAATTGACATTTTTATAATAGTTACTTTTTTAATTAAATTAATATAAGTGTTATATTAATTTAATTAATTGTTTAAGTGTCCAATCTCCATTCAATAATTGTAGTTTAAAATTATGCATTTGATGTATTATTTATTTTATTATTATTTTTCATAATGTATGCCATATAGTAAAAATCTCACTATAGGTTATGCATTATTCATGCATCATTTATATTATAAATGTTATAATATATATAGTTGCATGATTTAATTTTATACCATACTCATCCATCATATAATATAAATGTTATAGTATATGGTTACATGCATTAATAACATAGCCATACATCATTTATGTTATAAGTATTATAGTATATAGTTGAATGTATGTATGGATGCATGTTATTAATTATTTCTTTACTTTAGTATATAAGTGTTATGTATGTTTAGTAATGAAATGAAATTGCATGATGCATGACACTACTTTAGACAATTTTATAACCGCCATAATTTTACTAAGTACGTCATAAGATGAAATGAATGATTAAATTTCTTTCGTTTCTTTTATAAAAGTTATAATTAAATGAAATTAGAAATTAAAATCAATAATTCAGAATTGCATGCAAATCCCAGGTTAAAATTATTTTTTAAAATAGTTTTAAAATATGATTCACATAGACCTAAATCACATATGTAATGAGATCAAAAATTAAGTTTAATCTTTTAATCAGTTTAACAGGATTAAATTGGTCTTAATTAAAAAAAATTAAATTTGTAGCAAATGTATCTATAAGTGACCTTTTGTCTATGACTAGTTCTATCTAGGCTGGGGTATTTAAGTTGACAAAAACGTAACATCCCTACCTGAAAACTTACCTATAAAGGTGAATTAGATATATTTGCTACAAGCATGCAATTGTTAATTAAAGTTTATTAAAGTGTTTAAAAAACATTAATCAAAGTTGTTTAACTATCTACAGTAAAAGTTACTTTTGGGCAAATTTAAACAATCGCTTAGTTAAAATCATTAGACAAATTTTCCTAAGTTAAAGAACCCTTGGTAAAACGCTTAAAGGGAGGAAAATGGAGTATATGATACTTCATTTTTTTTCTTTTCACGTTTCTCCCTAAAAGTTCACACTGTGATATCTATACGCGGCCTTAAGGCACCTTTGATTATATGTCCCTATAGATGGTGTTTGTATAGGTCAATATCAATGTGAATGGAAAGAGTGTCTATAGTAAGTAAGAGTGGGACGTATGTCAACATATCCCACGGTCTCCCTCATTAGTTTGTAGTAAATTTTCATGCTCATCCTCAAGGCACCTTTGCTTTTGTTCCCATACGGATATCATTTACATAACTGTTTACACAAACTCCAGAATGGATAGGGTTGCTTTAGTTTTTGTCTCAATTGGTCTTTCCCTACGGTTGGCACATTGGAGCAAAACTCTATAATCTAAAATGAGGGGATACACTTACAAGAGTGTTAAGTGAGTTTAACAATTTTTTAACCGAATAATGGTTATTGGTAGTTACAGTAACAATGAGTTGTTTTGTATATTTGTTGAGAATGTCTCATTTCAGTGAATGGGCACCTGATCACCCTATTGCCTTGTCTCACCGAAACATCATTTTAAAATAAATGTAATCTAGGGTGCATTAGATTATTTTGCTAAATTTGATTGGTTTTTCCAAATGGGTTAATACATAGAGTATTAATATAAACAAGTTATATGGATTTATGATAGATCATTAATTATTTACTACCGTTTTATTATCTTAAAAAAACTTAGAATGATAGTGGTTACATATTATTTATTGCTACTTTTTCTCCTTTCCAAGAAAGTTATTACAAACACAAATAAGACCATCCATGCATCAATCAACAACTAACACATATAAATAGAAACCATAGGAGTGCATTGTATATCAAACAAAAATAGTCTTAGTTACAACAACTTCAATTTGAAGCAAAATGCTCACAATCTATGAAGAAAAGAAGCAGTTGCGGCATCGATCCAGTCGTACACGACAGTTCCCACTCCCAACGTGGCACATTCATGTGGTAAATGGCTTAAACAATGAAACCCTATTAGTTCATTGTAAGTCTAAAGATGATGATTTGGGAAGCTGTAGTTTGGTTGCCAAAGGAGAGGAATTTCAATGGACTTTTAACGTCAACCTTTTTAGAACAACGTTGTTTTGGTGTTATCTGGCAAAGCCAAATTTTAACATATTGTTTGAATCTTTTTGGGTTGAAAAAACTCATCCTTGGCTCACTTCTAGGTGTTTTGATAAAAATTGCATTTGGATTGCTAAAGATGATGAGATTTTGATAAATATTTTTCAACAAGCCATTTTCATTTAAACACTTTTGATAAAATCTTTCTAAAATAAAAACACTCATCTGTTTGGCAATTTCTTTTCTCAAAAGCGTCTTTCGATATATAAGTTCATTTCATTTGTTATATGCTAAAAGTATTTTTATTAATGTCAAATTTTACCATAAATTATTTGTTTGTATATAATATTGGGAACATTTCTTAAATTTTGATGAACAGGAAGTTAACTTGTTAATCAAATAATTAGAACAAATATGAATATACTTAACTATCCCATTTTTCATATTGCTATAAATTGGTTCACTTTCAGGTAACCTCTATTTGAATCTTTCTCACATACCATATGAGTAAAAATATTCACTTTTAAAATAGACAAATAAAATGAATATAGCTCAATTAGCATAGAGCATGTTTGCTCCACCAAGTTAGTCATAACTTATTTAATAACATAGAATTAAGAAATAAGAAATTATAAAGGAATAACATGATCAATAATGTTTCTCTGTTTTTTTTTTTTAACTTTAATTTTGTCATTCCTAACTATTGATTAAATAAGGAAAAAAAATTAATAACATTGTTGCTCGTAATTTATTTATCTTTATTTCTTATTATATTTATTTGAAAAAAAAATAAAAGAAAAGAGAGAAGTAAAAATAATTAAAAATTAGTATTATTATAAAGAAAAAAGAACTCAGTAGTAATTTCCATCCACTCCTTTCTTGAAGCTCCGCACGCACACAAGCAAATTGTGTTTCAAATTTGTTTGTGTTTTTAACAAACAAATTAAATAATATTTAAAGAAATAAAAACTTTAAGCAAATCTAAATTAAATGCTTTCCTAGAGAAAAAACTGGAATGTAATTATTGTGAAATGAAACTATTTACCCAATAACACTAATAAAAATAGTAATCGATATTTTAGCTTCAAATATACAATCGTGTTTGAAACTAAAACTAATGTTTAGCTTTTGGATCATAATCAAATTTAATTAACGTATTATATATATATATTATACTTTCAACCTCAGAGTAAGAGGTTTGAATCCCATATCCCTCATATTTAAAAAATAATAATAAATGTTTATTATTCTTTCAACTTCAAACTTAGAGGTTTGATTCTCCTACCTCTCGTATTGTAAAAAAAAAAAAAAATTAAAAATGTTAGCATAATTATTTTAAATCTATATTGAATATATTAACCATAAAATCATTCATGTCAAATTAACAAGAATAAATAACATACCGAATTCCATTGAGATTTATGATAGTTTCAAGATGATGTTGGCTTTAAAATGACTATAGTCATCCTCAACCAAAACTCGGAATCACTCTCTCTAGATGGGATTCAAGAAAGACAGAGTACTTATTATTTTGGTATATTGGGGACCATAGCTCTAAGGTCTCTTTATATATTAGTTCAATTAGGGTTCCTATTAAACCCTAGTTAACTAGGAATGGACTTCTACCCATTAAATTCATACTCAATTAGAAATCTGGCCTTAATTAATTAGATCACATAATAGGGTCAAATCTAATAAAATAACCCCAATATGATAAAATGTTAATCCACATACATAGTCCATACTTGAATCATATGTTTTATTATTTAAATGTGTTTAACAATCTCCTACTTAAGCTATGTCTATGTACCTAATGTAATTAAATCACATAAACTTTAAGCACGCATAAAAAGGTTATTTCAATAATAGAATTCTGCTTTTGTTCAATCTGGTCCATCTCTTGTATTAGCACGGAATCAAGGGGACTTTCGTCACTACCCTTATAACTAAACCTTCCTTGGTCACAAATTCTAATACATTCAATGACATAGATCAAGTATGGATTGATAGCATGGAAACTACATGCAAAGTGATCTAGATCATGCCTGTTTCCAATTGGTCCAAATTCTTTAGTGAGATCATTCTTAAAAACTTTATGTTAACTGCATTTGTTAAACCACATGCATTATAAACAAGTTTCGATATAAAACATAAACCATCAATTATATTATATATAGAAAATAAATGAAATATGTCAAAAAAACATCCTCAATAACAAACTCCCACTCCATGGAATTAGAAAAGTGACTAACACCCATGTGAGCAACTTTATACTACCAAACTACTCCTATTACTACAAAAATGAATCAATAGTGATAAGTACGAGGTCGAACCACAAGGGGACATTGAACTAATTCCCTCATAAGTTAAAATTGACTGTGAAAAATAGTAAAAACGAGATTTTGGATTTTGATTAATTTGAACACATGTAGGAAAATAAATTGCAAGGCATAAATGTAAATAGTAATTGGTTTATCTAGTTGTCAGATCAAGTTAGGCATTCAATATAATTTTGATCATCATTTTCTGCCAATTGACTATGCGGTTGAATTATGCATGCATAACTACGATTGATACAAATTAACCAACTTCTACAAAGGTCGACAACTAATTAAATCAAAATCAATCAAACATCCTAATTATTAATCAAGGTCGAAAAGGTCAAACCTTGACTATTCTACATGCTTCTAAATTCAATTGGGTTCGATAGCGGTCATATAAAACTAAAAACACATGCATTATGATTTAGGATTCAATTATGTTGCCTAATTGTCAGGAAAACCATATTCAATTAACCATTTTTTTTTTTTTTGAACCTAGCAATTAGACGTTCTAGGAATAGCCATCAAATGCCCAATTTACTATTGCTAACTAGCACCTCAGCAAAACTAAGAATCATTAACATGCACGATAAAGCGTGAAAGTAAACCAATAATCATGCTTGATAATTTAAATTGATTTAAAGAAAACACAATTCTGAATTGCGTGAATTAATTAAAATAGGAGACTTATGAAATTGACATCGAATCCTTGATCTAAGGAACTTGATGAAGATTAACTCATAAATTCATTGACAAATTCAAGAGTTCAAGCCAATACATGTTTACAATAAAAAATAAAACTAAAATCTAACCTAATGATACCGAAAACATCAAAGGAAAAGGAGATAATAAAGCCTCTCCTCGGATTTCATAACCTCTAAGTTCATATCCCTTCAGCCTCTAAGAATTTTCAACATCTTTTGACCTAAAACCAAAGAGAAGAATTTAAAGGATTAATCAAAGCATGCAACGCTACCCTACATTTGGGCTAAAGATGGAACACGAACGCGGGGCTGGTTAACATCAAAGTATTCAGAACGTGCAACACTGTTGCCATCATTTCAACGTTGCCCTGCACACTGGCATTCTATCTTATGGCTTCAGGCGAGCGTTGGACTTAGGCAAATGTTGAGCGTTGCGACGCTGTCTAGGAGCGTTTTTGTCATTTTTTGCTTCTTTGAAGCCCAATTGCTTAAATTAACTCCAATTTGCTTCAAATTAACCTCGTTCAACTATAAATGATCGATTCTACCTCTTGATTACTCGGTACATATAAAATAAGGCAATAAACACATCAAATTAAAAAACGAGCTCAAATTAAGCTAGAAATAATAGCTCTTTTTTAGAGCTATCAAACACCCCCAACTTAATTCATGCTCGTCCGAAGAAAGGTAGAAGCACGCAAACAAACAAACTAAGACATGCTAGCTCTAATTAAAAAGTTGTTACTCCAGTATCAACAATCAGTAAGAATAAAGTTTGCAATCAAGAACGAAAGTCAATTATAATCAATCAATGGAGCATAATTTTAAGAATGATTCTTAAACTATTCATGCATGAGTGAGCCTAGAGTCTTGCTAGTTAAGCTTGCACATCCTGAAAATGTGAAACCTGCATTCCTATTTCCCTGTTTAAACTAATAACTACGAAAATATGACTAGGTATGAAACCATGCGCTAAAAAGGAAGAACTCTCAGTGTTGAATAAATGTTCTTCAAAAGTTTTGAATTTAACTAAGAGCAAAGTTAACACGGAACCAGGCGATTGGTGTTAAATGCATAAAATAAAACTAAGTCAAATCTAGTGTGAATTTGAGAGCTTGACTCTTGGGTAAAGCTTGGAAAAATTAGCTAATGTAACTCATGCTTTGGAAGCTAGAAAATTGGCTAAGTGTTGTTCCATGCATTGGCCATGCTCATTTTAGAGGTTATTTGGGCATTGAAGGAAGCCAATGTGTGGCCAAGAGAAATGCATGCGGCAGCCAATGTCTTGAGAGGTTAGCAAAGCATGCGGCAGCCTCAAGTTTGCACAGGCATGGGCGCTGGACGATCGTGTAGCAAAGGAGCAGCGCTACACGACGAGGTAGACGATCGTGTAAGCGGGCGCTGGACGATCGTGTAGCAATGCAGGGAGCTAAGCGATGCAGTATTCGATCGTGCGGTAAAGTGCAGCACTAGACGATGCGGAGAGGTCCGCAGTAATGCGATGGGCGATAGTGTTATGCGATGGGCGATAGTGTTAGACGATGAGGCATTGGCACTGCACGATCGGCATCAGTGTTAGACGATGACACTAGACGATGGCGCTACGCGATGGGCGTGTGCGCTAGACGATGGACGTCAGCGCTACATGATGAGTAAGAGCTGTGCGATGGTGCTATGCGGCAATGCTATGCGATGGTGCTATGCGGAAACACTATGCGATGGTGCTATGTGGCAACGCTAAGCAATGGTACAATGCGGCAGCAGTACTAAACGATGAGCTATGCGGCGATGAGACAAACCATGGTGGACATATGGTGAAACGTCTTGCATTGCTAAGGCTTGCAGTACATAAGGTTGTTATGCGTTGGTGATGTGCTATATGCATTGGACATCCGAAGGCATGTGGGCACATAGGACAAGGCTAATAGTATGTGTTGGAAGAGTGTGGTCATAATCCTAGTTGAGCTCATAGGCCAAAGGTAAGCCATGGGGAGAGGAAGGTATGTGGTCAAAGATGAGCCTCGCGAGCATTTAGCATATATGACCAAGTTGCGTCAATTGGATACATAAGGTAAGGTTGGATTAACGCATTTTGATGGATGCATGCGCCAACGGGTGGCGTCCGAACATAGATATGTTGCGACAATTGGATGGAAGCATATGAGGCTAGATGGATGTATATGGACGCATTTGTGGTTGATGGATGCATTGAGGTAGGATGGGTGCATATGAGGGGATGGACGCATTCAAGGTCGTCATCCGTACATGTGGCTTGTTGGCTCTAAGGTTAAATCTCTTTCTGGTACTAGGTTTCTAAGAGCTACCACTTGATAGTACCTACTCTCAGCCCCTTCAAAAGCAAACCTAGGGTTATTAGACTCTGGTTGTAGAGAAGAATCCATACCAATAGAACTGGCAACATTATTTCCCTTCTTAGCAGGACCCATGAAGAATATTCTAAGGAAAGCTTGTTAAAATCTAAGAGAATCCTAATTCACTCTTCTAATAGATTTCTCAATTAAAATAATCACAAACCACTATTCGATTTAGAAACCTGCAAATAGAAAAATCCCAAGCATTTTATTTCTAATTATCCAAGATTCAACAATTTAAAAACAAAATCATTTCTTCTAAGCAAGTCATGCATCCATCAAGCAATCTTAAATTCTCATTAAGCAAAATTCAAATACAACCTAGATAATCATCAAAGAGTTTAAACAAAGTGGAATTCATTACCTTGATTTGGTTGAAGCCTTTGCTTGAGAAGAGAAGAAAAAGCACTAAAATTGGTATTTAGGTAAGAACCCCAAAAATTTTAAGGAGGAAATCCTTGAAAAGTAAGGAAAATGATGAGATTTGGAAGACAAGTTGCTTGGATTTAAAGTTCGGAATGAAAATCGATGAGGGATGGGAAGAAATTTGAGAGAAAATTGAGTTTGAGAAGAGGGATTTCAATTTTGGTATTCTTCGAATGACAGAAACTACTTTAAATCTAGTTTCTGTCTCGCAACGTCGCGACGCTACTTACACAGCATTGCGACAATGTGCCCTATTTTTTTTTTTTTTTGAAATAAAAATTA
Source organism: Benincasa hispida (assembly GCF_009727055.1). Lineage (NCBI taxonomy): Eukaryota > Viridiplantae > Streptophyta > Magnoliopsida > Cucurbitales > Cucurbitaceae > Benincasa > Benincasa hispida. Next base: position 34,128,262 of record NC_052357.1, read on the forward strand.
ACACCATCATAGCTTTATTAAGAACAAAGATGTAAAAATCAAATAAACAACTAAAACTAATTCTTAAAAAAATGAAAATTAAAACTAAAAGAAAACATGTTTTATTTTTTATGTCTGAATACCTCTAGGAAGGGTAAATTTTTAACGTCGATTGCTCAACGCGACCCGCCTTTTATGCTTTTCAAGATATCTAAAAGTTTTCATACTTCGCTGATCCTCTCTTAGATGAATTTATATAGCCTGGAAGGGCTGTAAGAGAACTCACTCTTCAACGAGAACCAAACAGGTCGAATTTGAATTTTTAATATTTGGTAAAAAAGAGAAAAAGAAATAATCAAAAGACTCAAATCATCTAAAAGTGTCGAAAGTATGAAAAGACTCAACTATAGACTCTGACTCATAAGGAATAAGCAATAATCAAATATGCAAGAAATATTTGGACAAAGTATGGTTCTAGGCTTGGAAGTCTCTAACTGTTTTACCTGAAATTCCTTAAGGTATGGTGCGGGCTCATATTTATCCTTACTTAGTTGTTCTGAACATGGCGTGGGATAAATATCATCTTCATTGTCAATCCAGGAAAACTCCTCAATTAGATTGGTTTTAGTGCCACAGACGACGGGAGGCTCTGAATGGTTCTCCAATGTCATCGTGGAGTGTGCAAGCTCAGGGGTTTGATGGACCTTAACTGGCACGTGGGCTTGAGTCTTTAGGTGAAACTCAATTGAATCTTGCTCCCAATCAGAACTGGTGGCTCTACTAGATTATCAATGTGAATTCTTTCACCGCTTAACTCGGTATTCTCAGAACATGTATCTTCCCAAAACTCCTCGATCCTCTTAACTGAATCGGTAATATGGGCAATGAGGTCAAACAAATTCTGAATGTCAACTTTGATTTCATGTCCCAAATAAAACTTATTCTGTTGGAAACTCGATGGTTCTTGAGGAAGATAAGAATGTTCTTGCACAAACTCACAAAAGCAGTCAGAAAGTTCATCAACTAAGTTTAATGAGGAATTACCTATATTAGTAGAAGGAAACGACATTGATGATGGAGTTCGGTCGGGCTTCTCCCAAGTTGGGTAGTATTTGCGTTCAGGACCACGCAAAACTTGTATCGCTTGTGCTCTCCAATGGGCCACATACTTCGCTTGAAGCACGTAGTAAATGTTCATATCCGCCATATTAAAACAAGTAGACACAAAAAGAAGAAAATATTTTTGGTGTTTTAAAGTTTTCTAGTCAAATGTAGCTAAGAAAAGGATAAAATGGTTATCCATTTCCCCGACAACGATGTCATTTTTGTTCGGAGCTAAGTAAATGTTGTTAGTTCTACCTAACCCAAAACAAACAATATTTTGTAAAGCTCGAACAACAACCTAAACTAACTCGTAGTTAAAGTGGAAGAAAGAGGTTGATCCACAGGGAAAGGTTATTTAATCTTTTCCTTAACCAAGTTTAACTATAAAAGCTATAAAATGGGGGCTTTTGATTAAGACAAGAAAATTGCTAAAAATCAAAAGACAAATGATAATTGTATACAAATTTAAACAATCTTGCTTCTAATCCAAGTTAGACATTTATTGTAATTCCTATCATTGAATTCTACAAATTTACTTCACAATCGAATTAAGCTCGCAAATACCTAATTAACTAGATTAACATAGTCTCTAGAAAGGTGGACAACTAGCATTAACCTAGTCAAGAGAGCGTCCTAATCATTGATTTAGGGTTAGGTTGGATACCCCTAACTCTAATCAATCTAAATGCTTCTACCTCCATTGGGTTCAATAGCAACCATATAGAAGAGAAAACATGTGCATTAAGTTCTAGGATTCAATTGCGCCGATTAATTGTCAAGATAGCTTACTTAATTAACCGAATTTTCTTCAAATCTAGTAATTAATGCATCCTAGGATAGCCATTAAATGCACAATTACTATTGCCTCTTGTAGATCTTAGTTAGACATTTTATCGAACACATTAAAAGCAACGCATTCAACCATGATCATGATAAAACCAAGCATCTAGGCTAAACATTTTCAAGATATAGATCATTCGACATGCTTCAAGAATTAAAAACAAATTCAAGAATGCTCAAATCAGATTACAAATGATAAAGACAAGTATAAAACTCAAGAGAATTGCAAGAACTCTTGAAATAGAAACAAGATTGATTACTTCAAAAATCCATAGATAAATTCATGAAGAATTACAAATTGTTGATTACCATCGAAAAAGAAATCAAAATCTAACCTAAGTAGAAAACAAAATTACCATAGAGACTAATTGATACAGAGAGAAATTCCAGCCTCCATCGAAATTGTGCATGTTTTTTTTTTTTTTTTTTTGCAAAAATGAAATAAAAACTATTTATACTTGCAACGTTAAATCGCAAAAAGGCCAAGAAACATTGCACTTGAGACATGACACTGGCTTTGACATTGCGTTGCGTGAGGCGCGTGCGCGTGAATAGTTGCGTCAAAATCTGGAGCATTGCAATGCTGTAGGGAGCATTGCAACACTGCCCTATTTTGCAGAAAAAGTAAGCTTTCTGTCTTCAAGCGTTGCTCGATGCTTCTCCGACGCTGGAGCTTGATGGCATTTTGGTAGTTTATTTAATTCTCTTCAATTTTGTTGGCTTTCTTGGTCATTTTTTATTTTTTTTAACCCAATTTCTCATAATGACTCCTAGTCGCCCCTGGGACCGTTTTACTTACAAAATGAGCATTAAAAGCAAATAATCAACATGATTTTGAAGGAATTAACATAGAAAATACATGTCTTTTAAAGACCTAACAGGGGGCACTCAAGGTGACATGAGGCTGAGCATGAAACTTTACTTTAAACTAATGAGAGAGACCGAGGGATAAGTTGACACCTGTCTCGCTCCCACTTACCATAAATACTCTCTCCTTTGACCTTGGTATTTATTTACACAAACATCATTCGTAAGGTGACATTAAATGTGCCTCGAGGTCAAGTATAGATCTCACGGTGTGAACATTTAGGGGAAAACGTGAAGAGGAAAGATGAAGTATCATATACCCCATTTTCTTTCCGCTGAGCGTTTTACCTATGGTTAATTAACTTAGGGAAATCTAGCTACTGATTTTAACCAAGTGTTTGTTTAATTTGGCAAAAAGTAACACTTATTTTGGATAGTTAAACAACTTTGATTAATGTTTATTAAGCATTTTAATAAACTTTAATCAAATATTACATGCTTGTAACATATCTATCTGATTCACCTTTCCATGTAAGTTCCTAGGTAGGAGTGTTACATTTCTGTCAACTTAAATACCCCAGTCTAGATAGAATAAACCTTAGACAAAAGGTCTCTTATAGATATATTTGTTACAAATTTAATTTTTTAATTACGAATCAATTTAATTCTTTTAAATTGATTAAAAGATTAAACTTAAATTTCTAATCTCATTAGAAAAGTGATCTTAAGTCTATATGAATCATATTATAAAACAATTTTGAAAGATGATTTTAATCTAAATTTTGCACGCAATTCTGAATTATTGATTATAATGCTAATTCATTTAATTATAACTTTTATAAAAAAAATGAAATTAATTAAAACCATAAATTGCATGTGAAAGCATACTTAAGTAATAATATAGTAATTATAAATTATCCTAAAGTGGTGACATGCTTCATGCAATTTCATTTCGTTACTAACATACATAACATTTATATACTAAAGTAATGAAATAAATAGTAACATATATTTAAACATACATCCACACACTAACTCTTATAATATAATTAATGCATGCATGCTTATATTATAACATTTATACTATATGATGCATGAGCATGCTATATTAATCAAATCATGCAATTATATATATTGTAACACTTATAATATAAATGATGCATGGAATTAAATGCATAATCTATGGTGTGATTTAATACTATATGACAAACAATATGACATATATATTTAAATAAAAATCATACATCAAATGCATAATTATAAAATTATTATTGGACTGGGATTGGACAATTAAACGATTAATTGAAATAATATAACATTTAAATAATTTAATTAATAAAAAACTAACTATTACATAAATAAATAATCAACCGGTTCAAAACAAGAGAACCGGGCCTTGAACCGCTCTAACTGAACCTTCAAGCCTTCAAATAAGACTCGAACAACTCGAACTAACCAAAGTACAAGCAAACCAAATGAGCCATGAATTGAATAGGCCAATAACCAATTTGTTCTTTCCGTCTTATAGCATTGCAATGCTATGGAAAGAACAAAGCGTTGTTCTTCATCGCAGTATTGCAACATTAGGGCACAACGTTTCAACATTGCGGTACAGTCTCCACTGTAGAGCCACGTTCTCCATCATTTTGCTACAGAACTTGGTCTTGTTTTCTCTAGATCGACACTAAAAAACCCACAAACAACTCAAGGGCTTAAAAAAATTGACTCGATAGCAATTAAATGCCTCAAAACTGGGCCCTTACAAACCAAATTGTAAATACAAAGCAATTAAACAAAGTGCCAATCCTGAAATTATCCAACTATTTTAAACATGCCAAAAAAAAAAAAAAAGACTCGATAGAAATTAAACGCCCCAAAACTGGGCCCTTACAAACCAAATTGTAAATACAAAACAATTAAACAAAGTGCCAATCCTGAAATTATCAAACTATTTTAAACATGCCAAAAAAAAAAACAATCATCACATGAATAGATTGACAGAATGTAAAATTCCACCAGTAAATTCCAAAATAATTCCGAAAATTTGAAAAAATTTTGGGCCAAAAATCCCCGCTCTGATACCAATTGAAGGAATCATTGACGGCCCTTGAGCGGAAACGGGATCGAACCCAAGACCCAAATTTTACAGAAACCATAATTTTACAGAGAACATATAGAAAATTATGCATCTAATTGATAAGTACAACATGCTTAAAGAAATTTAGAAGTGAATAGGAGATGAGACTTATCCTTGAAGAACGATTTCTTTACATTTCCTATTCTCCAAAAGTTACGAAAAGTAAATGCTAATTTTCCGAAACGGCCACTACCAAAATGGTTTCCTCTATATTCTCTAGGATGAGAATCCAATAGTGTGTGGGCTCTGGCTCTTTGGTGAGGGAATGAATTAAGGGAAAAAAAAAAACTTGAGAGATTGAGGAAGAAATTCAAAATTACAGAACACTTTTGTAACATGGAAACTGAAGGTGGAAGAAGATGGAGATGAAAACTGATTCAACTCTTATCCCACTATCACATTGTAGAGAGAAAAAGAGGAAAGAATTACAACTCCCTCCCTAAAATTATTCTTATAAAATGAAATTAATAAATAAAAATAATTTTAATAAAAGTTTATTATATATTTATATGATAACTACTTTATCATATAATATATATTAAACTATATATTATATTGTCACACCCCGCCCCGAGCTCGCCTCCTGGGCCCAAGGAGAGGCGTGACGGACCGTAGATACCACCCTTTTATGATACTTATCGTCCATCTGAAACTCTTTACTATACTCAGGAAACTTCAAGCCAATGATGTAATCAACAATTATTTGACTAACTCATTTTATTATCAATAACACAACGTTTATACAACTCTCAAGCTTAATTACGAGGTTTACATAGAAAACTCTAAATGTTGGAAGTGTGACTATGGCTTGTGTCATACCTTGACCTTAGCAGCATCTTGGAACTTCTCAACCTCCGCTAACTTGAAGGTGGGGGGGGAGAGAGAGAGAGAGAGAGAGATAAAACATGGAAAACGTGAGACAAAGCTCAGTGAGTGGTGGTTTTGTACAAACATAGGTTTGATGTTAGAAATTCAGTTTTGGGAATACAATTCCACAATCAACAACAATCACATAACAAAATGTAACCACCCAAGCCTGTCAGCTTGACAACTCTGGCATGATCATGTATCTTTCCCGGGTATTCTCCGCGAATAACCCACGATGACCAACTTGGACACAATCCTATAGTCCGTTGAGTATATTATTAGTTCTTGCTAGACATGCTTGAGTATGTTGACAATTCCAGTCACGTACCTTGACAATCCTAGCCAAGCGTCCACAAGGCATGCTAACAGTATTTCGGGTACAATTCCGTTCCAACACAATGACACATGCATTATAACAACAATACAACAACAATCAAATCCAGGCAAAACACATTTCTCGATCATGCCAATATTTAAAATATAACCTATATATATTATAATCAATCATACAAACAATAGAATAATCACTCACCTTGGTTTGGTAGGAACTTTCCTCTCTGAAGTTCCTTCGGTTTCCTCGGTTTCCCTTTTTAACCCTAAATTCTAGATTCAAATACAAGCTTATATTACTTATAGTTCCATATCTTATTTTAAGATACTTCCTTCTGAAAACATGTCCTAAATTGTCTCAGAAAGCTTACCTTAAATTCTTAGCCCAGTCCTCTTTGTGGTTTGGCTGAAATCCTTAAATAATTAAGACTGGCCCAAGCTTACCCGAGAGCTCGATCATTCTGTATTTTCCTAACTCTCCAGCCTGCTTCCTTGGAGTTTTTTCTCTGGCAGGTCTGCCTTGAAAACTAGACTCTTTCAGCTTTCTAGTAGCTTTGGAATCACTCCAAACACACGAGTAGTTTGGGAGAACTTGTCATCTCAAGTGGATGTTACTTCCATACCTCACTATCCGACAACATCTCCTCCTCTTAGAACCTCTTAACCAATGCATGGTCTTGCTACCAACATATGCAATCTTTCATCAACGCATAGTCTTCTCTCCATCAGCCCTCACATACTCTTCCTAATGTCATTTGAATAGAATTCGAGTTATGATTTAAAGAGAAATCTTTGGCTCTATTTATAGGCGTCCAAAGTCTCTCCAAGGTCGACGCCTCCTACTTGGCTGCATGTCCAGGCGTCCTCTTTTCCCTATGCCAACACAGCTTCTTGCCACATCCAGCTTGAAGTGTTAGCTTCTCCTTTATCTAGCTTAACCTAACCAGTTTGCAAGTTTCTTGGTGCATCCACCTCCTACTTTGAGTTATCTCCCTCATAGTCGCAATGTTGCAATGCTAGCAAGAGCGTTGCAATGCTCTTCTCGATCAAACCCTCGAGCGTTGGGGTAGAACTACAACTCTAGTGCAATGTTATGTTGCAACAAGGCGCTGATGGCACTCCATTTATCTTCGTAGCATTGCAACGCCATCTTACATCCATGCATACAGCCTTCTGGCATCGCATGGGAGCATTGAGTGAGGGTTGCAATGCTCCGGTCAGAGGTATTTTGGTTATTTCTCCGCCCTTGAAACTCGGATGCTCAAATAACTTCCAAATTGATTCAAATTAATATCGTTTGACATCTTAAGATCGATTCTACCTCTTGGATTCTTAATACATACAAAACAACATAATTAACATGTAAAATCTATTAACGAGCCTAAATTAAGCCTAAGAAAATAGTACTTTTATAGCTCTAACAAATACCCCGAACTTAGTTATTGCTCGTCATGAGCAAGATAGAAACATACATTAAAAAAATACATTCATTAATTCAAAAACATGCTTGCTCAAGTTATAGAGGTTGTTACTCTAGTCTCAACAGTCAATTAGAATGAAATTTGTAAGCAAGAACGAAATTCGATTACAATCAAGCAATGAAGCATATTTTTAAGAATGATTTTAAAGCTATGCATGCATGACTGGGCCTATAGCCTTGCTAGCAATTGCCTGATTTTTATTTCTATTTTTATTTTCACCAACTAATTTTCTCTCTTTTTTACTCACACTAGGCCATTTTTTACCCAATTTTTCTAGTTTTGCTATAAAATAAGTAAGGTTACTTCTAAGCTAAAGGCATTTCTTGGTTACAACAGAAATATAAACCAGACAACCTGATTCTAAGCATGCAAAACTTTAATTTCGCAAAAGCAATGACTTACAAATGCATGATAGACAAGATTTTTTTTTAAAAAAAAAAAAAATTGGGCTAAAAATCATGATTATGCTCCCCTAACATTATTTCATGCAAATTTTATCACAGGAAGAGTACGACATAAACTATTAACATAACCAACTAAGCAACCGAGTAAACAAAACAATTAAGCACACAACATTGTCGAGCCCAGTGCTCTAGGACCCCATGTTATAAAGAAACATTACTCAACGAGTACCCTACCTCCAACTTAAGTTGATACATTGTCCCCAATGTATATCTAATTAAGCTTAATGAAATAAAAAGAAACAAGGGAACAAAAAACCTCCTCTGTAAATATTCTTGTGCATGTGGTGGTGGGTAAGAAGGTGACTTCATTGGATTTTTCTTTCTTTTTTAGGACCAAGGAGAGGAACCTGCAAAAGAAAAAAAAAAAGCTAAGAAAGAAATAAAATAAAGCAAGTAAATTTGTTCACCTAGCTCCCTCTAGAAAGGGAAAATTTGTAATGTTGGTTGCTCGACGTGACCTATCCTCTATCAAGGTAAAAATATATTTTCGTATTTCTCCGGTCATTTCTTAGATGAGTCAATATAGTCAGGCAAGACTATAAGGGTTTCCATCTTACAAAAAGAACCAGATAGGTCAAATTTGTGATTCTTTTTTTATTTATTTATAAAAGAAAAAGGGTTTCCATCTTTAGATGAGTCAATATAGTCAGGCAAGGCTATAAGGGTTTCCATCTTACGAAAAGAACCAGACAGGTCAAATTTATGGTTTTTTTTATTTATAAAAGAAAAAGGAATCAAAATAAGACTTTAGGACTGACTCTTCTGAAATTAAAGACTTGCATTCACAAGGTAATGATAAGCAATGAGATGCTAGAGGAAAGAATAGATTGAGGCTTGGAAGCCTCTAACTCTATCACTTGGGACTCTTTGAGATGAAGCTCGGGCTCATACTCAACCTCAATACTTGTTTTGGACATGGTAGAGAATAAACATCGTCATCACTGAAAGGGTAAAGTTCTTCCACAAAATCAGCCTCAACAGTACAAACGTTGTGAAGCTTTAGACGACTTTCCATTGTTGACATGGAAATTGCAAGTTAAGAATAAGATCCATCTCGGCTAAAACGGGGGCTTAAATCTCCCAGTGAAATTCAATATACTCCTACACACACTGAGAAGAATTATCAACAAGTTCACACATTATAGGACTCAACGTCATACCTTGGCTAGGAGTGTGAGAAATCAGCTACTTAAAGAGGTGATCAATGTCGGTTAACTCTCTTCTCATCCTGGTACACTCAGATGATGGATACACCAAATATTCTTCAAGTCTCCGAACTTATTCAGTGATCTAAGCAACAAGATCACTCAGACTCTGAAAATCAATTCTAGCTTCAGATCTAGAATAGAAGCTATATTGCTGGTAACTTGAGAATTTCTGATGACTATAGGGGTGTTCCTGTACAAACTCAGAAGAACTAATAGAAAGTTCCCTAAACAAATCTTCCAATGAAATACTTGAATTGGCAAAAGAAGCCTCCATCAACGTCGAGCTCAAGCTAGGCATCACGCAAGAGAAATAGGTATCACGCACTGGATTGTGCGAAAGCTGGGGACATGCTTCAGAGGAATGACCTTGAAGTAAACATACTCAACATGTCGCAAGCTCCTACAATTTCCTAGTAGCCAAAACTTGAACAAGAGAGATTAGTTCAGATATTTGATTTCTAAGCTCACTAAATAATCTTACCTATTCTTCACTATGCTGGGTCGATTTCCTTGCAAAAAGCGATAGTAGATGTTCAAATCATCTGCCACGATAAAACAACTAGACATAAGAAAAAAAAACTATTTTTGGGGTTTTTAAAGTTTACAAGTCAAATTCAACTAAAAGAGATGAATTGGCTTGCCTTCCTGGAAACAACGTCATTTTGTTGCGGCTGAAAGAATCATCGTCACCCAAGACATCCAAGTGAACAAGAATTTATTTATAAATTCATCGACTCACTACTTATACTACTAGGTAGCACAAGTGGCAAGCATGAGGTTGAACCACAGAGAAGCCAAGAATTAAATCTCTCCTAAGCTTAATTTAACTATGGAAAGCGATAAAAAGGGGGGGTTTTGTTGTTTGATTGACAAAAAAGCTAAATATGAAAACTAAAAGATAGAAAATTAAGATAGATTGAGAAAAAGAGAGATTGAAAACAAGATTACATTTGTCGGTTTAAAGGTTGTAGGGTTTTCTATGAATCTAATCATCGATTAATTATGAAAACAATCATGAACTAACTATTTCTTAGGTCTAATCTAATGCAGGGACAATCCATACAAACTCCCTAATGAGAATCAATATGTTGTTAATACCTAAATGAACTAAGCTTGTTGCAAGGGAAATTTACTTAGTTAATTGCATTACATTCTTGGATTGATTAAGACATTAAGCAACCCTAATGCATTTTTAAATTTTTAGGTTTTGTTATCAATTAGGTGATCCTAGATAGCCAAGAAATCATGCCATAATTAAAACTAAAACCTATTGCCGCTGAATTAAGCATGCCTTTAATGTAATTACGGACATCAAATTCATGCATAGCAAGACAAACATACAAGACATTTGAGTTTTCAATTCATCAATCCTATATGCTTGTGATAGAAATTGAAGAAAGAATGGAAATCATAAAGAAATAGAAAGATCTAATAAAAAAAAATAACAAACCTCAAAGAATTAAAGAAAATCCCTACAAACCTAAGAAAAACCGATGTCGTGGCCTTGAATCGTTCATCGAATCTGACTCATGATGCCAAGATTCACAATTACAACTAAAAGTCAAAGGAAATCTCTTGAGTTTTTTTCTGGACTAGCCAAAACTGAGCAACATGCTCTAAGACAACCTAACTTTCCTCCTACTCTTTACCTAATTCGTAAAGAACATATTTATAAAATAGTTGCAATGTTGCATTGCTAACAAGAGCATTGCAAAGCTCTTGTTGATGCTGATCTCGAGTGTTGGGTGGAGTTGCAACTCTAGTGTGACATTATGTTGTGACAAGGCGCTGATAGCACTCCGTTTATCTTTGCAGCGTTGCAACAATATTGGCCAGCATTGCAACCCTGCCCTGCATCTATGCATACTACCTTCTAGCATCGCACGGGAGCATTGAGTGAGGGTTGCAATGCTCCAATAAGAGGTATTTTTGTCATTTCTCATCTTTTGAAGCCATGATGCTCAAATTGCCTCCAAATTGATTCAAATTAACCGTTTGACATCTTAAGCTTGATTCTACCTCTTTGGTGCTCAATACCTACAAAATAGCATAATTAACATGTAAAATCCATTAACAAGCCTAAATTAAGCAAAATCCATTAACAAGCCTAAATTAAGCCTAGGAAAATAGTACTTTTATAGTTCTAACAATGCATCAAAGTAAGGAAACAATGAAAGAAAAAATTTAGAAAGCTAAGAAAATTAAGAGAAATTTGAGTGAAGATCGGATCTCTCATGTAGAATGGCTAAAATTTTCTTTTATGCTTAGGTCACAGCATTGCGACTCTGTTAATAGTGTTGCAATGCTCTTATCGATTTTAGACCTCAAGCATTGGAGTAGAGGTGCGATGCTGGCTTGCGACAAGGCGTGCATGCGGATTTATTGAATTTCTGTCAAAAGTCGTAGTGTCAGGACGCTGTGTCATATTTTTCACATTCAGCCTTCTAGCATCGTGTCAGAGCATTGAGGTTGGGTTGTGATGCTGCCTGCATTGTCAAATGCGCTCTATTGAGTGATATTTTGGTTTTGTGACTTCTTCAAATTTATTGTTTCTAAGCTTCCACTTTGACACCAATTTAGCTCATTTTTCTCCTTAATGACTCCTTTGGCTTCTCGGGATGAATTTACCTATAAGATGAACATTTAATATATAAGAATTATACAAAATGAGTAGAGTTAAGGACATAATTATAACTTTTTATTGGAGCTATCAATAACCCAGTTCAATGCAATATCACCTACGTCTAGAGGAGAGTGTGCCTTAGCAAAGAAACTCAACTAATATATAAAGTAAAACAAATTATAGCCTAACTTTAGTGAATACAAACTTAAGCTCCATCTAAGTGTGAGACTTTCTCTTCAAAGAGGATTGATTACCTCAAAATACTACTGACGAAGTTAAATTTTGTGAACACTGTGTTATAGGCAAATCAGTTAGGTAAACATTTACAAAAGCTCAATAAACAATTAAAAGTCATTAATGATATAGCAGAGCACAAAATTTTGAAGGGGTTGTTTCTTCTATTTAGCATCAATGGTAAGTAACTGTACCAAGTTTAAAAGTATTTGATCCAATTCAAATCCAAATTTTAAATTTAATTTTTTATATTTTCTTCACAATTACTGTTTGATAATATACAAGTAATGTTTGAAGAAAGACATAAAAAAAGAATGATCTACATTGAAAATTTCCCCATCTTTCTCTCTTGGTCGCTCTTTTTTGTTTGGAGTGTTATCTCTTGTCTGTTATTGTTTCTCCTATTCTCTCTCTTTATCTTTCTCTTTAATTGTTTCTCCTTCTTTCTCTCCCCATCAAATATGCCCCTCCTCCTCCTCCTCACTCTCTTTCTCTATATTAAGTTTTAACACAAAAACTTTAGGGCAAGACTTTTTCTTTTCTTATCCTTTGTTTTTGTTTGACACAAAAAAACTTCACAAATTCTCATATATTGTTATTCATCCACAACAAAACAAAAGAACCCAAGACAAAGCAGAGACTTGCAAAGTTTGGCACTCCTCAAACACCTAGGTAAATCAAAAATACATCTTCATCATTCAAATGAATATCGTATAGTTGTTTCTTACATTTTTTTTAATCCAGTATAGGATGGGAGATTCGAATCTCGTACCCTTTAGCACACTTTCACTTTTATGTTTTCATATTTGAAGTTATTTTTTATATAGAGTTTTGGTATGTATCATATTTACTTTCATATTTGAATTACTTCGATTTTTCTGTGTGTGTTGTTTCTAGGGACCTAACATAGAAACATATTATCATGTATTTATTTTCTTCGATAGTATAGTTGATATATATCACGTTGAAGAAATGTGTGAGTTTTAAAATAGATTTGAATTTTATTATAGTTGAAACAACAAAAAAAAATTAATGACAATAAATAAAATATAAAAATATATCTCTCAAAAAGTGGAAAAATATTTAATGATGTGATTTTGGGATAATGTGAAAGTCTAAACCTGAATAAAAATTTGTGAGATGTTTTGGTTAAAATAAAATTTAAGTAAAAAGATAGTAGACATGTAACATCTAAATAGAGGGATATACAAAAATAACTCAAAATTATGTCAAAATAAGTATAATCCAACTAACCGTATAAACTTTGAAATTAGAGATTTGATTCTCTAATTTAATAATAATAGGAAGATGCTAAGACAATGCAGAATTTAAAATTTTGCATTGCCGCATTTTTTGTTTATATATATTTAAGGGATAGTGCTCTAGTAATTTTTCATCAATACTACTTAATCTAGATATTTTATATTAATGCATATTAAAAAAATTACATTTATATGAAAGTTAAATTACAAATTTAGCCCCTACTTTCAAAATTTGAATTTGATAAATCCCTCAACATAAAATTTTTATGCTTAATATACCTCTAAACCTTTAACTTTATGTGTAATAGGTCTTTCAATTTTTAAATCTCTAACATATTTGTAAACTTTTATTTTTATAATGAATAGATCTCTAACATATTTAAGCTTCTTCAAATTTAATTGTTTATTTTGATAAATTTTATGTTTATGTGTAATTTAACTTTAACTTTCAATTTTACATCTAATAAATACATGGATTTAAAAAAGCGACAAACATTATATATCAATTTAAAATTTGTCTAATAAACATTAAATTTTTAACAATTTTGAATATCATAAGCTTTTAAGATAGAAAAAAAAAGTCAGAGATCTATTACATACAAATATAAATTTTATTCTCCTAATTAAAGAGTACAAAGTTTAGAGATGTGTAACACATTTACAAGTTCAAACTAAACTTGTAATTTAATCTCAAATAAATGGTAACTTTGGCTTTTTTTAGTTGGTCAATTATAGAAACCTCTAAGAACAATAAATTTTTTTGTGGTTGCTCTTCAAGGTCTTCTTCTAGCTAGCCTCCATTCTTTTTCCTCAAGAATGGAAAAATCATAGTACTTATAACAAAATTTCACTCCTTGAACCTAATCAACCTAGCAATTAGTTTAGTTTATTCTTTCCATTTTTACTGTTTCATGGTTGAGCTATATATGCTTATGGCGAATGATATAATCAAATTTAGGTTAAAAAACACTTTTAGTCCTCGAATTTTCATGAAAATAACAATTTAGTTCATAAACTTTGGACTATAACGATTTAGTCCCTATACTTTTAATTTTGTAAAAATTTAGTCCATGAAATTTTGTATGTAACAATTTAGTCCTTTTATTTTCGACATTGTAACAATTTAGTTCTTGTACTTTCAGCATTGTAACAATTTAGTCTCTAGCAAAAAAATTTATCAAAATTAGATGTCAATTTTAGTACATTATGATGTAAAATTTGTATTTTGTAAAATATTAAGTCTCTAATTAGTTTATCAATTTATTTATACATGAAATCTCATTAAACCTTAACATTAACTTGTATAATAGGGATTAAATCGTTATAAGTTTTAAAGTTCAATGACTAGATTGTTGCATAGTAATGTTCAGGGACTAATTTTTTACCTATATAAAAGTTTAGGGACTAAAAGTGATTTTTAACCTTAAATTTATTATAACTCATCAACTTAAGCTTTTGAGTCTATCGAAGAGGTTATATTTAGATGATGTGATATTAAATTTGCCTTCACACATATGCTTCGGCTTTTAGGTCCATCGGTAATCAACTTAAGTATTATAGGTTTGAATCCTTATAATTTCATTCTCCCAATTATTATTAATTTCTACTTATCGAATTTTCTATTTTCAAAAACTACAAATGAGACGGAATGTAAAGTCTTCTTATCTACTCAAAAGATTAGAAAGACAAGCAACTTTTTTTCTTTTCTTTTCTGTTTTTTTTTTCTTTTTTTGGAAAACACGCAACCAAAATAAATAAATTTAACAAAATTATTGATTAAACTAATAGAATAATTGCAAGCAGCAGATAATAAGATATGAGACGTAGTCGATTATTTTGCATTTTGCAATATTTTTCTTCTTTTATAACGTAAAAACATACATATGATACGCTCTATATATATATACACAATATTTTGTCAAATCGTTGCAGTATATTGATTTATTTCTCCTTCATAGCTTTTATTATTGTTCCAACCGGATAATCAAAGGTTACTCCCAAAACAAAAATCCAACAATATTAGAGATTAAGAAAATCAATGAAAAGGATGTGATTTAGTATGAAAAATAATTAGTCATTAGATGAGAGAAAGAATAATAGAGCAATACACAAAAGCATTTGAATTCAAAATAAGAAACGGAGACAGGGTTAGAAATTAATCTCAACGTATCATTGAAAACCCAGAATTCATTTGTAAATCCATGAAAATAGATTTTCATATAGAGATAATCCATCAAAATCCCACACACATTCCTCGTTATATAAACTAAGCTTAACTTTTGCTATTTCAGCATATCCTTCAAATTGCGGCCTAATGGGTGCTATCTGCTTCAAGGACAAACTTTTTGTCTTGTTAGTCATCTCGGCCTTGGCTTGCTTGAAACCGTTGAGTGCATGGGAGATCCACATCAAGAATGGATTGAGCAACGGACAAGCTCTATTCGTGCATTGCAAGTCGAAAGACACCGACTTGGGCGAGCAAACCCTTAGCACTGGTGCCGAGTTCAAGTGGAAGTTCAAAGTGAACATTTGGAGAACGACATTGTTCTGGTGCTACTTACGTAAGCCGAACGGGCATGAAATGACGTTTGACGCTTTCTGGGTCGAGAAGAAGACCGAGTGGCTGCGTGTCAAATGTGATGATCAAATTTGCAATTGGACGGCGGAAGACAACGGAATTTACCTCAAAGATAATAGTTCAAATCAGGATGAGTTCATTCATTTTTGGAAATTTCCAGCAACTAAGTAGAATATATGACCTTTAAGTGCTCAATTTTTTGCTTTTAACAATCAATTTCGATATGTTCTACTATTTTTACCTCTTGCTTTTTGTTTATTTCCTTCATACATTATAAGTTTAGAACTAGAACGTATATGATTCAACCTATAATCATAAAAACGTTTCAATATTATGACCTTTAAGATGTGATGAGCATGTTATGTGTCAACTTAATTGAGATGTATGATGCACCTTTTGATTCTTTTATTTGATTCTTCAATAAATATATATATATAAAGTCTATTCGATGTTCTAAAATATCAATTTACGATCCAATTGAGAATATCAATTCCCTAGACATAAATGAAAATATAACTACTACTTCCCTAGATACAATAGCTAAAAGAGAGATGACTTTTTTTTTAAGCATAAATAGACAATTGCTAAAGTCCTTAGAGAAATTGATACTCTAACAATAAATACAAATTTTATAAGATATTAAAGAAAACACGAAAAAAAAAAATCTACTATTTATTTTCGTATTACTATTAAGGCACACCTGCGCAAGTGAAATTTTATAATTTTTATTTTAAAATCTAAGAATATAAATTTAATTTTATAAAATAAAACATAGTTAAAATCAATATATGCACTATTATACACTATTTTAAATAAAATACATTATTTAATAATAAACTATTCATATTCAATATTTTTCGAAATGAGAAAAAAATGAAAAAGTTTTTGCATCAATAATGTCGGACACTGCGATTGATCACTCTCTCAAAAAAAAAAATAATAAATTATTTGAAAGAATAACAGTACTAAAAAAAAAAATTATATTTTTAATTTTGCAATCTAAGCATGATTTTTGGCTGTCAATACAAAATTTATCTGTCAATAAATGCTCGTGCTTTTGAAATTGATTTAAATCCTAATTTATTTATTTCAGAGTAATATTTATCTGAGATACATCTCAAATTGAATTTTACTTGAAATCTTATCATCAATTTTTGATAAATTAATTTTCCCTCTTAGAAAGCATTCTGAATTAATTTTGATAAAATTATCGATACACTAGTTATTACACTTAGAAGTTGAATTTATGTTGATATACTATTAAAATACATCAATGATATACTTGAAATTCTGTTTATAAGGAATGTCGATATCTCTTGCACCAAAATTCAAAAGTGTGGTCATATACTAATGTTAGTCTATCATTGATATGGCAAGTGATCAACAAAGAGTGAGATAGAAATATATCTATCACATTCTATCACTGATATATTTATATATAATAAAAGCAAAAACATCAGGAATATAGAAATCTATGGAATGATAGACTTACATCTACATGACAAGTGAACTTGTAACAAAACAGAAATCTATAGCGCGAATAGAATGAGGGAAAATGAGAACTATTGGATAATTAAAACTTATTTACCATTTTTACGATATCATTAAAATATTTGCTCAGATGTAGACTCTTGCAAAAATAAGGTATTGGATGACATAATTTCATCTCCAATACTCTCCCTTTTATTATGAGTTGTTCTCTTTGACAGTAGATTGTGACATTGTTCATTATTTTTCGTTCTTTTGAATAAACAATCATGAAACACCTTTCAGTTTTTTTCGTTTCTATAAAAATATGAAAATTAAAACAACAAACGAGAGAAAACAAACAAGAAAACTACAATAAAATACAAACCAGAGAGATTACCGAGAAAAGAAATACAACTATATTTCACTTTATTGTATATAATTAATTAAGTAAGCCAATTATATTAAAAGCTCTCTCATTCATCTATCCCCTCTTCCATTCATGAATCTTTTCTTCAATACCATCCGGAATGTTTCTCAAGTAAATTCCATCGTCTTTAGCCGTCCAAAAACAGGTACCTTGTAAAGTGCACCTATAATGAAGCCAATAGTGTTGTGCTTCATGCCAAAACACCTCAAAAGAGGCAAAGCTACCATTTGGGTTCTTCACAAAACACCAAAACAAAGTTGTTCCCCAAACATTTTCCTTGAAACTCCATTGAATCTCAGCTCCATGATTAATATATTGTTCTCCAATATCAGTATCTCTTGATTTACAATGCACAAATAATTTCCCATTGCTCAGCCCATTAATCACATGAACATGCCATTTATCAACAAATGCTGGAGGAAGAACTGCTCCCACAAATACATGCTGCTGATGAACAACCATAAATAATACACTCATCAACACAACCAAATAACTCAAATTTCTACCCATTTTCCCTCTGTATTGTAATTGAGACGTTGAAATATATGAATGGCTATTATATATGTATATATATTATCAAATTTTCTCACTCGCAAGGATAGGAAAGAATTGAATTACTTACCTTCAATTTTCACTAATTTACGTTTTTTGTCAATTGGGAAATTATGGTATTGGATTGAATGTAGTCAAAGATTATGAACTTTAAAGCAACAATATAAAAACTTTCCATTTATACGAAAATATTTATAGATTTATTGTAATTTGATAGCGTCTATGCATCTGGCCATGTTTAATACTATATATCGGTTACCGTTAAGATTGTCTTTCTTTGTTCTGTTTATTTCTATTGAAATAAATGTAAATATGTGGATTTTTTTTTTAAAGAAAGAATTATTTTTTGTTGCGTTAATTCGTAAATGGATTTCTTTGAAAAAATAATATTCATGAAATTACTCTAGTAAAACTTATATCCGTTCGCTTACGGTTATTGCATAAATCATGCACTAAATTAAGAAGGAAAAAAAAATACGTTTTTTCTTATTTGGAGTTTTGTGATCTAATCTATTAAACACACATGAATTTTTGTAGTTACTACGTATTTGACATAAATACTATCTCTAATAACTTTTAATGGCAGAATAGGAAAAAAAAAATCTTAAAATTGTAAATTTAGTGATCAACATTTTGAACTTTACAAATATAGCAAAATAATAATAATAATAATAATAATTTTTATTTTTTATTATTATAATTTTATCCATTTTAGTGTATCAAATGTATCTCAATAATATATTTTATATGTCAACAAGTGCTCGTGCATTTGTTATTATTTGTGATCTTAATTTGAAGCTTTAACTCATTTGTTTAAGATATTATTTTTCTAGTACATTATCATCAACTTTTAATGGTTCAAATCGTATGAACAAAGGATACACCAATGCTACCATTGAAATTGAAGTTTGAATGAGTTTGATCTACTACTGATATACTTGAAGAAATGCATTAAAAAAGTCTTGACATACTCAAGTTACACCAGTGTTATACTTGAAATGAATTTTGAATTAATGTTGATATATATTCAACTAATACACCAATGTTATTATGCTTGATATCAAATTTGGAATGAATGTGATTTACTATTTATACACCAATGTTATTTTTTAAATAGAATGATTATTGACATACTATTGACATACAAATGATATACTTGAGATAAAATATTTTATAATGATTATTGATATATTATTGATACTCTATAAATTTTGAATGTGTGGTGATAAAACTACTAATATACCAATGTACTTAGTAATACATTTTGAACTAATGATGATATTATACTATTGAAACACACCAATTATATACTTGAAATACATTTTGAATTAGTATTAAAGTACAATTGAAATAGGGTAATTACAATTGGTAGCATTTTTAGGAATAATAACCAAGTGTATAACATCATTTAAAAAAATTGCAAATATAGACAAATCTATCAAGATAGACTTCTATCATTGATAGACAATTATCAGTGATATGGTCTATCCCTGATAGACTCCTGCTCCTACCAATAATATGGTATATCATTGATAGACTATTTAAATTTGGTCATATTTGCAATTTTTTTTACATTTTGTTATATCTGCTAATACTTTGGGTCTAATGTCTATATTTGCAACTGTTCCATTGAAATACCAACGTTATACAGTATATCATTTTGAATATTATACTAATTTGGTATATCAATAATATTGTTGCTTTTCTCTCTCTAAATCAAGTATGTTAATAAGTAGAAATCTACCAAATACAAAATATATGCATTATGAATTTGATATACCAAATTAAATTTAATTTAAACACCATCGAAATCATATAAAGATTTAAAAAATATAATAAATTAAATGATATGCTTTTAGTAAAAAAAAAAATCTTTCACCCTAACACAATTAAAAATGCCCTTATATTGATTATTTTTCATTGCCAAACAAGATTAGTAAACATGGGTATGCCTAATTAAACCAATGAAAAATAGAAAATGGAAACAAAAGGAAATACAAATGGATGTGGGTGGAAGGAACTTTGTATTAATCCAAATAAACTTTCATTTTTTTTGGTAAATAATTATCCCCACTTATGAACCAAAACATCTCTATTAACAGGGTTATCTCTCAAATAGATTCCGTCATCTTTAGCAGTCCAAATACAATTAGATTTATAACATCTATAAAACAGCCAAATCGATCTCTTCTCGATCCAAAACGCCTCGAATGACACAGATTCTGCATTGGGTTTCTGCAAATAACACCAAAACAACGTTGTATTCCAAAAGTTTACTCTAAAACTCCAATTAAATTCAGTTCCAACACTAAGATTTTTTTCTCCTAAATCATCGTCTTTAGATTTGCAATGAACCAGCAAGTTTTGGCCATTGCTTAGCCCATTCACAATGTGGATGTTCCATCTTTTCAGCGCAGCACCCTTGGTTGGCTTAATTATGGCCAGTGACAACACAACCAAGAAACAAAATACCAAAAAGTGCTTTTTTATGGATCTCATCATCTCCATTTACTTGAGATATTGCACTTGAAAAAGCACTTTGGTCATAGGCTTATAAACAGGGATGTACGGTGCAATGGATACATCCAAAGCCCATTGTAAAAATTCTTCGAATGACGTATCAATATCAATGCTGTCCGTTTCAATAGAATTTTAGTGGGTTATAAATTAATAAGTTACTTAATTAAGGCTCTAATCATTATTTAATTCTTATACGTAATCATGAATCTTTAGGTAAAAAAGACCGAGAAACAATTGATTTAGAATCCGTTTGAATTGACTTGAGAGAAATATATTTTTTAAAAAACTTATTTTTTATTTAAACACTTTTAATAAAAATTTATTAAAATATATTTCAAAACTATATTGTATGGTTGCCAAACACTTAAATTTCTTTTCAAATGAATTATTTTTTAAATTAAACAGTGAATAACATAATCAAAACACACTCTTATACCAATAGCATTTAATTAGCTAGACACATTTTTTCTAACTAATACGCAATCAAAACAGTCGTAGTATTAAATAATTGTTAAGTTCAATGTTAAGTTAATTTTCCAAGTAAATTTATCATTAATGTATTTCATATTATATATATATATTCTTTTTATTATGTTGTAATTATCATTGGTGATCTTTACACGGAAAATGAATAAATTATATAGTCTATAGCATAAACAAGTATATATTTATCATATAATAACATATTAACCATGTTATTTTGTATGGTTACTTTACATTATATTATAGCTTTGTCTAAAGTTGGAAAATCGGACCATTGTTTTTTTTTTTTAAAAAAAAAATCATAGTTTTGGAAATTTGCAATAAAGGGTAACAAAAACACATAAAGTTATTTGTAAATCTAGCCACGATAATCTAAGTAATTTTTAAATATAGCAAAAAATTTAAATATGATCTTTATAATTTTTATTATTCAAATAATATCACAAGTATATATGTTATAGTTGATATTTGGTTATACCAATGAATCCTATACTTTATTTTGATATATTGTTGTATGATTTTTGCATCATGCAAACTTGCAAATTGTACAGTGTCATGTTTTAATATAGCGATTGAATTTAAGTATCGTCCATAAGATTGGAATATTAATTTGATTAAGTACCATAGCTATTACTTCTATTTTATTGTATATAGAGAACCAAACATCAACATTGAATTATTTAATTTAACACTAGCATACTTCTCACTGATGGAGGCCAAACCTCATGCTTCATATATGAATTTATTAAACAAAAGACTTCAAAGCATACAACAATTTATAAGCTAGAGATATACAAGAACATAACATTCTCTCCCGAACTCAATTAATCTCTCATTAAATCATAGAATATAATCAACCTTTCAGTCTATAATTTTTTCTAACTGGGATGCCTCGATACGGGTAAAAAAACTTCTATTTGTAATACTCGTGACGACATCTCGACACTATACTCTAATGAAATCTTTAAAATTTGAAAACATGTTTTATCATCGAGATGCTAGGGGTAGCATCACCATGCTATGAATGAAATTTTACCAATGTGATTGCACACATGTTTTCCTTGACAAAACCTAATTTCTTGTAGTGTCCTCGATGCTATAAGCAACGTCTAGACCCTACCGCTCTAGGGATTTCTTGGTTGCGGCAACATCTTTTGAGCGCTGAGACAATCGTTTGTTTGAGTTTCGAGAGGGTAATGTGGTGGATTTTTATGCTTGGAACTCTTCCTTGTGCTTAACTCAAACTTTTCCATATTATCACCAAAAACTTTTATTGTATTTAATTTAGTCAAAACCTCTAAAATAAGCCAAAAAATTATGAATGTAATAAGATTAGTTATGCTCATGCTATATAACATTTACAATTATTTTAATATAAAGGTTAAATTTTACGTTTAATGATTTGCTTCTAAATAGTCTCTAGAAAATCTAATAGGTCATGAATTTTTATTTTTGTTCTTAAATAAATTCTTCAATTTTTAAAAATGTTTAATATATTCCTGAGTTTTCAAGTATATTAATTTTTAAAAAATAAATGTTCTAAATTGATCCAAAATGATAGATTATGTCAAATAAAATATTAAGTTTTAAAATTTTATTTTACATATGTCTAAAGACCTATCATAAACTCTTGAAATTTGGAAGACCTTAGTATATCAAAATTTCGACACTAGACTTGTAACTTAACATTATATTAATTTGTGTCTAAAAAGAAGAAAAACCTCTTTTATTAATTTATGTTCGCGGCATGAAGTTCTGGATCCACCACTGTCAACACCAAAAAGGTGTTGAATCTTCATTTTCGATAACTCAATCATAGGAACTTCAAAATTAAATATATTTAACTTGGAAAGAAATCCTATGCTTGGTGATCATATAGACATTTTCTTGAGGAAGGATATGAGTGTTAGACAAAGAAAGGACTTGTGTGGAAAATGTTGAGGCCTCAAAGAGAGGAGAGGGAAAAAGATGGGGCTACGACTTTTCTTTCTCTCTTTTTCTTTTTTTTTTCCTCATTTTTCCTTTTCATTTTTTTATCATTTTCTCTACCTATTCTCAATCTATCATTTTATTTTATAAGTTCGGGTTTTAAATATTAAATTTAAATCTAAGAAAATATTATATTTCCAAAAGAACTATTTTCAAATATAAGAAAATGAACTAAAATATTTTTAACTATAGAAAATTTTTATTGTTTATCTACAATAGGCCGTGATAACTACTATTTATGTCTATCTATATCATGGTTGATACAGATCACTACTACAAAAACAGTGTTTCTTGGCCTTTTTTAGATGTCAAGAATGACTTTTCTTGTTTTAAAAATGTCAAGGAAGCCAATGTCACGAATCTTGATTTTCTTGACGTTTTAAAAACTTCAAGAAAAGTGACACTTGACATTTAAAAAATGTCAAGAAACACTGACACTTGACATGTTTGAAATGTCAAGAATATGTGCATTCTTAACAAGGAAACAACGTCAAGAAATTTTGTGAACTTGGCATTTAAAAAACGTCAAGAAACACAGATACTTGACATTTTTGAAATATCAAGAATATGGACTTTCTTGACAAGGAAAAAAACGTCAAGAAATTTTGTGAACTTGACATTTAAAAAACTTCAAGAAATTTGCTTGTAATTTTTTTAGAAAAAACTACAATATTGACGTTTTTACATATAATTGCTCCTGTATTTTGATCCAACAACCACATTTGGTATATATATGATATATATTCATCAATCAAATAAACAATATACACTCGTTGACAAACTTATATATCAACAAAAAACCACCAATATCTCTTTATAAACACTTAACTTCTTTAACATTGTCAATATATACAACCTAAGTAACATAATTCTAATAGTCAACTCATATGGACACTTCCAAAACAATATAAGGAACATAATTCTATTAAACCAATATGAACAGTATAAAAAATACATTTCCAAAACTTCTATCAACAAAACCATCCATCTACCCACACATGTACCAATCCAAAACTATCTCCCGCTCTATGCATATTTGAATAATACTAAAAGATATTTACACTTATATGGATATGAAGTAAATACTAAAAGATATTTACACCTATATGGATATGAAGTAAATCCAAAAATTGATCAGTCGGAATAAACACATCCAAAATGACCAACCACGATCACAAGTAGCAACCTAAAAATTCAGACAACTCTATCTGCACCTCGTCTAACTCGATTTGTGAGTACGGTTTGCTTGTATCAATCTATAATCATAAAAGCCAAATATTATAATGGATTCTATTTTTTTCTATGCTATTTGAAATGTCGAAATAACGATAACCTACCAAATTTGAGATGACAATGCTTCTTTTGGTCACAATATCCCCCATATACCTTATGACATAGTATCTACATTCGGTGCCCACAACTTCTCGAGGATACTACAGAGAAAAAAAACCAGTAAATAAGATTGAAGTAATCCTTACGCACTAGATGTGTACTTAATATAATAAATAATCGTTGTTAATTTATACTTGCCTTTATTGTTCTCTATAAGATTTGCTTCAGGCTTTTTTTAATATTCTTTTGAGATTGAAACATCGCAATTGACCTATTTATCAAGAAATAACCATAAATTATTCTAAAATAAAGTACATTTTAAAATAAACACTACAAATAAAAAAGGTTAACTTACGTGTCAGTTATATATCGTATATTCACCCGTGATGTTGTCCTTATTGAGTCTAGGTAGTGCACAGTATCATCATATACATTTATAGCAAGTAGTGCCCAATGACCACTAGTTAATAAAATATAATTAGTATTTTTATTGCTAATGGAAAACAAAACGTGTTTTTAACTCACCCAGAATTAAAAGGAGCAATAACTAATTGGTTTGCTTCTAAGACCAATAGTCTGCTACAAAGGTTTTGAGTTTTAACTTCATGAGAGTTATGTCTAGAGGAAATGAGAGATGGATCTACAAAAGTGCATTGTGAACTTTCCTTTGAATCAATAAAGGATGAGTGTAAGTACCTACAAAAGATTTATAACATAAATATAGACGACTAAAATTGGAAAGAAACGTCAGAACTGAAGTCTACAAAAGTAATAACATTACTTACGCCATGTAAGCCACCAAAGTCATTGTCTTGACTTCATCCATGTTACAAAAGTTAATTATGTCCTCTCGTAGGACACAAATTTTTCGACTAATCATCTTCTTAGCATATCTAACAAAGAATTTCAAAGATACCAGACAATTGAGTCACTGTTGGAAATGGCAGGGCCCTCAGAATGATGAACTATAAACCATCAAGGCACGGCGGTCAAGCGAAGAGTATAATGAGGAGGACGACAGACCCACTCACGATCTACTAAAGAGCAGAAACTCGTTATAGGCTGAGTCGCAGAGCTCGCTCTCTTTAAGAAGTTTCGCAGCCCTGCCCAAGTGTGCAAGCAGGTCTGAAAATTGTCACGTTGTCCCAAGATAAAACAGCCAAATGAATACCAATCGGAAATGCACCGTTACCGATCGAAACGTACACCATTTCTAAACTCACTGCTCGGAAAGCTAAGATGAAGGAGGAGAGGAAAATAAAGTGGAGAATTAAGAAAATGAATTTTGTGTTTTTTGAACTGCTAAAGGCCTCGCCTTTTGTAGGCCTTCTGTGTCGAATGGTAGGGAGCGAAATGTGTGCAGACGTTACGAATGGGCAATGGTAGGGAACAAAACGTGTGTGGACGTTACGGATGGACGGATGAAATGCGTGGACGAACGGACCGTTTCCCCCTTTTTTGTTAAAAATAATAATAATAATAAAATAATATTTTTATTAAAAATAATCATCACACACACACGCGTGCCTCGCCTGATCGGACGAACGGTGGTGACGGTGCATGTGTGGGATGTCCATCGAACCCACATTGGTCTATCTCCTCACTCCCTCCAAAACATAGATACCCCTTGGGGTCCAAACCTAAAACACAAGGTTGAAGTACATAAAGGAGATTTTCAACACCAAATTTTCCAATGTGAGATTCTCCAACAAAAAAAGTTGGTTCCTGATGCTCGTATTTATGAAGTGGAAATATGGATGATATGCGTTGGTGGATTTGCGTTGTGTAGTCAAGTTTCCCCAACGGAATTCAAGTGTAAATTCCTCTGAGTTTCCTGGTAAGTCCAGGGTCGAACACAGGGACTTGTGAAAATAGATTATTGGGTTTATGAAGACTTTACGGTAACCGGTTAAATAAATAAATTGTTGGGTTTGTTGTTTGCGTTGATGAAAAATAAATAACAAATGCGGCGGAGTTTGAAAAGAGTTGGTAAACGGGAAATGCGATAAATATTTGATGAACGGGTTGAGAAGGGTTTCGGTTAACACTCCCTAGAATGCGTTCATGCTTGCAATCATGCAACATGCATACAACAATAAAGCACCTCTCGGTGCGAATACCATGGCTTCCAAGGCTAGAACACATGCGATATATGCGATAAGTCTACAGGGTTTACACATAAACCTCTATTTCTATTTATGCAATGACAACATGACGTCCACACAAATATGTGACCACATAATATCATTCCCATCTCTAGGATGCATGGGATGCAAGTTGACAAACAGAGCTTATCTCTAAGTCTCTATCTCTTGTTTATGCAAGCCTAATCTTGCTCTTTCGAGTCCAGATTCTAACCTAGCTCTCTCGAGACATTAGGTTCTTTCTTTAGACTCTCTCTCGAGTAACTCTAAAGGTATTTTGCACAGTATAAAACAAGACAATCGCAAGCACACTAGAAGAAATTCGGCCTTTAATGTCGGTTGGCAACCGACATTAAAGATAGTGTTATTAAAGCCCTTTAATGTCGATTGCCTTTAATGTCGGTTTTAAACTGACATTAAAGGGCTTCAATAACACCAATAACACAGTCTTCAATGTCGGTTGCAACCGACATTGAAGACCTTTAAGGTTGATTACAACCGACACTGAATGTCTTTAATGTCAGTTGCAACTGACATTGAAGGTCTTTAATGTCGGTTGCAACTGACATTAAAGGTCTTTAGTGATTAAAGCCTGTTGGTTGCAACCGACATTAAAAGTCTTTAATGTCGGTTGACCGACATTAAAGCCTGTTTTTTTTTAAAAAAAAAATTCTTAACTGACATTGAAGCCCGAATCTGTCAGTTTTATCAATTATTGTCCGTTTTTTAATGTTCCCTTGCCAAATCCATTTTTTGGGTAAAAAAGTATAACATGACACATCATCATTGAACGCTATGGCTATGACATATTATTCATGTATGGATTGTAAATCTATTACATTTAATCCACAAATTCTGCTATAGAATTATAATTTAAAAGGCGTACGATAATTCAGGCCTTGAAAACATAAATTACAAGTAATACAAAGATTATGATTTTACAAACATTATGAGTTTACTGTCCCTCTCCACTTGGTAAGTATGGATTCCTTCATAATTCTTCTTGAACAGACCCCCTAGCTTTAGCAATGTCTGGTTATAGGCATCTTTGTCTAACCAATGTTGTTCAAAGAATCACAAACAATAAAGATTTGAGCGTAAGCGTAACACATGTAACAGAAGATTGTATCCATTCATATATAAATATATATATAGATATAAATGGATAAAATGTTTGAGACCTTACCCTTAGAAACTCTGCAACTTTTGCCAGCTAACTATTGCTACTCGAATGTACTTTGGTTTCCATGCCAAGAGAAAACAAAAGATCCGAATTGCAGGACAAAACGCTTAGTAGAGTTCAATGAGGTTGCAACCTAGATTATCATAAGTTGAGACGTTACCATAAGACTTGCAATGGCTCAAATTAGTACAGGCTTTCAGCATAAACATGAAACATGACCCAATGACAATGTTATAACATTATTTCCAGTCAACTTGAATATGTATGCACACATATATTTCAAACCTCAAGAGGCAAGATTGAAAGGCATTTTAAAAAGCATGAATTGCACTTCACATAGAAAGAAAATTATCAAAATTACTACTACGTACAACTTCAACTTGCATTGCTTTATTGTTGTGAATGGATGTTTGTGATATCCTAATAAGGGCAACAAAATCTTCTGTGTAAGTTTCATTAGCCAAAGCTTTATCTGCTATGAGTTTCTTGTAACTAGAACTCAAGCCACCCTACACCAGAATTCATTAAGAAAATGATGGTTATCTGTGTCTCTTAAGGACCCTCTCAGTTCCACATCAGAACCTTGTAAAAGAAACTACAACGTGATTCTAATCAAAAGAGATGAGTTAAGAAAGAAGCTTTATAAGACTACCACCTTGAGCACCACTAAAGGTTGAAAGAGGGCAATAAATTGGGGTGGCTCTTTGTCTTGAAATATACAACCCTGCCAAAAGAAAAAAGCATATGATAAGGAAATTCCCAAATATAGAAACCATTTATCACGTATACTTATGTTTATAATACCTAAATAGGCCTCCCTTTCAGCGAGTTGGACATTGTATTCGTCACTGTGTAGCCATCTTTCGATCTTCCTGGGGTTTGAAATAATAGAAAATGGTTTAACAGCAATAAACACATATGTTTATGTACATATGCACTTAAATATGTCATGATATAAAAATGTAAGGAATGAGAAAACATCAGTACACTTGTTTACAAGCAATTATTCTTTTACAGGAATCAAGATTACTTTCATTAGATCAAGGAAACCATCTTCCATTATTCCCTTTCTTAGAGAATCAGCACTAGTTATTTAACTGAATTGGCAAATGTACCACCACATTCCAAGTTTAAGTATGTAACTTACAATAGTTAGATTTTCTCAAAATAAACCCTAAATGCTAACTAACCTCGATGCTATCCTTTCCAAACCAAGAGCACAAAAAATAATCTTCTTTCCTCTCACCAGAGTGGTAGGTGTAAAGAATGATGTAGCAGTCTCCACTATAAAATTTACCAATATCCTCTACAAGCAATAGTTATTATTTAGACAAAACATAAGTTTTCAATATTTTACTGTAGTGAACTAAAGATTTAGGAAAATCAATTATCATGAGTTAGACAAAGAAAATAATATATCAAATTTACAACTCCAAATAAAATCTATGTAGAAGGCAAGAATGATAAAGGAAAAACTGCAAAAACAGAACAATTAAAAGCTGAAAAAAGTTTGAAGATAGAGAGTAGCAGAGAATATATTTTTTTGCACTTGGGGTTACTAATATGGTCTTAGGCACTAATATCGACCAAAACAAAACTTTTTTCCTAAATGATCTTCATGAAAATTTTCTTCCGAAAAGCTCATAAAGATTGAAAATAGTGGCTACATTGGCTAAGTTTTGATCCGTTTATATAAAACCTGTACCAAAACAACTCAGGCAAAGTTTAGAAATGTCGCATAACAGATACATAATCATGATCATAAAAATAAATAAAGAAGACATAAAATTTTGGAAAGGCATAATCTCCTCTTTGCTTCTAGTAAAACAAATGTACTTTCCAACTATCCTCGAATAACTACAACACGAACACCCCTTGCAAAAAATTACCAAAAAAAGTAGGCAAATGACATAGCATACTCACAAAATTCTAATGAATTCAAAATCTACCATGGTTAGAACTTAGTTCAAAAACCTTAATCGACACCAAGAGATTTTCAACAAGTTTCTTAGTTTACTCTGCGTATTAGAAAATGAAAGAGGTTGTTCTATCTTCAAAACTACAAAAGTCAAAATTCTGTGCTTAACCATCATGACAATCAAAACAAATCCATCCCACCATAGATTCCCAATCCCAAAGCATTTAAGAACAAGAAAAACCCATGCTTAACATTATTGCTATAGGTTAAATCCTAATGCTTGAAATTTATGCCCTATCAAAATATCAAGTTATTGGAAAGATGATCCATAAGAAAGAGAATAACAGTTTTGTAAAACTGAGAAAAAAATACTAGTTTCTAAATGGCCTGTCAAAGATCAGATAGATTCTCAATCTGTTCATTGAAGAATCAAGCTCAATCATCGACGAGAACCCAGATGCAAATGGATGATGACAAAGGTTTCAAAATGACATCACAACATGCTATTATTTAGCCAAAACACGTGAAGAACGATCGACAGACAACGTGAAGAACGATCGACGGGATGAAGAACGATCGACGAACGGCGAGGGAAGAAAGCTAATAATGAAGAGAAGGAGCGATAGCGATTTAGGGTTATATTATTTAGTGTCGATGTGAAAGGTAAAGAAGAGAAGGAGTCGCGATTTAGGGTTATATTATTTAATAAAATAAGAAAAAAAAATATTACACTTTAATGTCGGTTTTAAACTGACATTAAAGCCCATCTTCAATGTCAGTTTAAAATCGACATTAAAGATCCGGTTTTTTTTTTTAAATCGACATTATACATCCGATTTCACTTTTTTCAACCGATATTAAAACTCGAATTTCTTCTAGTGACAATGAGTCCTAGGTCATGTTAGCTTAGTTCTTCTCAATCCATTCGACTAGTTTAGCTACCCATGTGTATTAAGAGAGTGAGCAGATGTAGAAATAGAACTTCCATTGAATAGATATGAAGATGAAGTACAAAATAACAATGCAAGTATAATAAAGAGTCTGGTAGCAATTTCTTGTTGCCAGTCGTTTACACTGTTTCTACTCGTGCTCTAAAGATAATCTCGCTCTCGCAAGAGTCGGCCTGCTCTCTGCTTTTATGCCCAAAGGTTCTCTCTCAAGTTTCCCTAAGCGATCTCCAGCACCTGTCTCTTATACACATCTAGATGTGTATAAGAGACAGGGCCTGCTCTCTGCTTTTATGCCCAAAGGTTCTCTCTCAAGTTTCCCTAAGCGATCTCCAGCACCTGTCTCTTATACACATCTAGATGTGTATAAGAGACAGGGCCTGCTCTCTGCTTTTATGCCCAAAGGTTCTCTCTCAAGTTTCCCTAAGCGATCTCCAGCACCACCACTCTTCTCTTGCTTCGCCTTAAAATGGAAAGGAAATTATGAACAGAAGCAACTGGTTAACTCGTCAACCCCTTCTCTGAAGAATGCCCTTGGTATTTATAGAACATCCATGGTGAAAGAAGGCTTCTCTCTCCTGGTTGTACAGATGGGACAGCTTTAATTCCCGACTAATGCTTCGGATAATTGTTACCGATAAAACTGAATGTACTTTGTGACCGTTATCGGCTGTCAACTTAATTTGGATTCGACTGTCATCAGCCTTCTGTCTCATCATTCTTAATTGGCCTTTCACCCAGATGCGCCCACCATGTTACGCTGACCAAGTTGCGGCGATCCTTCTCGGCAAATATTTGCGAGCACGATCAATGCAAAGCCTTGCGGTGAAGTTGCGCTCGACCAATGAATTCCTATGATCACAATCTTTGCTTTGCGTTAATGCATATTCTGCACAAAAATACAAAAATCAATAGTTCTAATGCGCTGAATGCATGCAACTGCAATATTATAGAATTTATGC
Source organism: Benincasa hispida (assembly GCF_009727055.1). Lineage (NCBI taxonomy): Eukaryota > Viridiplantae > Streptophyta > Magnoliopsida > Cucurbitales > Cucurbitaceae > Benincasa > Benincasa hispida. The sequence goes on from NC_052357.1 coordinate 34,160,103, forward strand.
TTAATGGACGCAATTTAACATATTTCATTAACGCAATCCAACATTGTTTAAGAACTTAGCACTATTATAACGTGCATTTCTACCAATTATCAGTTCTCTCTTTATTTTGAAAGTTAAATTTCCACCCAACAATCCCCCACTTGGAAATTTAAATAAAAGGAAAAGAGAGAAAAGATTTTCATCGAGCAGTTTCAATCTATACAGCACTGTGCCAAAGCAAAAGTGTCTTACGACTTGAACCTTTACATAGTGTGGATGATTCAGAATATACTAGAGTAACCCTTGGTTTTGGACTCTATCTATAACGCATCTCACACAGAGTGTCATTAGGGTGTAGTATGAAAGCCCGTGCTTTTAAAGACTAGCACGTGAATCCCGATTTACTGAATGCTCTAGAGAGTTTGCCTAAAAACTTCATAGGAAGTGGCCCTCACTTCCACATTCACACATGTGAGTCTATCAAGAGTACTCCTATAGCTGGCTACCCCACTTGTCAACAAGTATAGATCTCATTAATAACTGAGTTCAACCTTTCTTACACTTCAGGATATCATGCTCAGACTTTAAGTCATAAGAATGGAACTCTATGTTTGGTTTAGCATGATTCACTATATATCACTCGTGATCAGTTATTACCTGTTGAACCTGTTTCTTGGGATCTTCAACCTACAGGTTGGGTTTTCCTCAATGTGATTCATTTTTCGATAGGCATTAGTCCCATCCTTTCTGAGGTTCTGAAAAACTTTTCTCTGGCCAGTCCTTTCGTCAAAGGATTTGCCAAATTTTCATCAGTCCGTATGCGATCCACTTTAACTACACCAGTAGTGAGAAACTCTCTAATTGTACTGTGCTTACGACGTATTTGACGTTTCTTTCCATTGTAGTAATGGTTCTGAACTTTTGCGATTGCTGCAGTACTATCACAATGGATCAATATGGCTGGTACTGGCTTTTCCCATAAGGGAATCTCTGATAGCATACTTCTAAGCCAGCCTGCTTCTTCACTAGCTGTCGCTAGTGTTATCATTTTTGGCTCCATCGTAGATTGGGCTAAAATAGTCTATTTTTTGGACTTCTAAAAGATAGCTCCGCTAGCTATATTAAAGGTATAGCCACTTGTAGCCTTTGAATCATCCGAAAGAGAGTTCCAATCAGCATCGCTGAACCCTTCCACGACAGCGGGAAACTTTTAATAATGTAATCCTAGGTTTTGGGTTTTCTTTAAGTATCTCATGACCCTTTCTATAGCATTCCAATGCTCTTTACTAGGTCTGCTTGTAAACCTGCAAACTAGTCCTACAACATAAGCTATGTCAGGCCTAGTGTAGTCGACAGCGTATCTAAGACTGCCTATGATGCTCGCATACTCAGATTGATTAACACTGTCACCAGTGTTCTTGAACAACTTGACATTAGGGTCATAAGGAGTATAGGCTGGATTACACTCGAAGTAATTATATTTCTTTAGAATCTTTTCTATAGAGTGAGATTGATCTAAAGAAATTCCCTTTTTAGACCTATTTACTTTTATGCCTAAGATTACTCTAGCTTCTCCTATGTCTTTCATGTCGAAATTCACACTCAATATTGATTTTACATCATTTATGACGTGCAAGTTCGACCCAAAGATCAATAAATCATCTATATATAGATACAAGATAGTGCAGAGATTATTATCAAACTTATGGTAGATGCATTTATCACTTTCATTGACCTTGAAACCTCTAGATAGGATAAAGTTGTCAAATTTTTCATGCCATTGCTTAGGAGCTTGTTTTAGTCCATAGAGAGATTTGTCTAATTTACACAGCTTATTTTCTTGACCATGGATAACAAAACCCTCAGGTTGTTCCATGTAAATCTCTTCTTCAAGTTCACCATTTAGGAAAGTGGTTTTTACATCCATCTGATGTACTACAAGGTTATAAAGGGCAACGAGAGAGAACAAGACACAGATAGAGGTAATTCTAGTGACAGGGGAGAAGGTGTCAAAGAAATCTACATTTTCTCTCTGTCTAAAGCCCTTTTTCTACTAACTCGGCTTTAAATTTTTCATCAGTCCCATTAGGTCTAAGTTTCCTCTTTAAGATCCATTTGCACCCTATTGCCTTACATCCTAGGGGTAGATCTACTAAGTGCCAAGTCCTATTTGACTCAAGTTAGTCCATCTCATCATTTATGGCTTCTTACCATAGGTTGGCATCTATTGAGGATAGGGCAACTGTTAGATCTTTAGGGTCTTCTTCTACATTGTAGGTCAGGAAGTCATTTCCGAAATCTATGCAGTTCTAGATCTTTTGCTTCTTCAAGGTTCCGGGTCAGTTTCCTCTCTAAGATTAAGATTTCTAACTAGGGTTATACCACTTGAACCAGAGCCCCCACTATTCCTTGATTTAAAAGGAAACCTATCTTCAAAGAAGTCGGCATCATTTGACTCAATGATCACTTGGTTCACTAGATCATAGAACCTGTAGGCTTTACTATTTAAGGCATAACCTATAAAGACACACTCGTAAGCTCTACTAACAAACTTTATCCTTTTTGGGTCAGGAATACTTACAAAGGCTAGAAAATCTCATGTTCTAAAATAGGACAAGTTTGGTTTCTTATTCTTAAGAATTTCATAAGGTGAAGTTTTAATTTTAGATTTCGGGATTCTATTTAGAACATAACACATGGTAAGGATAATTTCACCCCACCAATAAGACGCGGCTCCTGAACTAAGTAAAATAGCAATTACTAGCTCAGCTAAAGTTCTATTTTTCTTTTCGGCTTTCCCGTTCATTTCAAGAGAATAAGGTGTGATCTTTTCGTGTATTATTCCATTGAGTTAAAGAATTCATTAAAACTGTCTGAGTCGTGCTTGGTTCCCCTATCACTACGAAGTCTTTTAACTTTTCTATTAAACCGATTCTCTATTTCAGAAACAAAAAGTTTGAAGGCATCAAAAACATCACTTTTGTTTTTCAGCAGGTATACAAAAGTAAAATCAGAGTAGTCACCAATGAAAGTAATGAAATATCTTTTACTGTTCCTAGTCAATATACCATCAAATTCACACACATCAGAATGAATCAAATCTAGAGGCTTAGAATTCCTAAGTACAGATTTATGTGGAGTTTTAGTAATTTTAGCCTGACTACAATACTCGCATTTATCAAAATCATTTGTGGATAACTTAGATATCATTTCCAGCCTAATCATGTTACTAATTAAATTCTTATTCATGTGACAGAGTCTAGCATGCCAAATATTCATAGAACACAACATATACACAGAAGATTTAATTTTATTAAGGTCTAGATTTAATTTGAACATTCCCTCAGTTGCATACCCTTTCACTACAAATACATTATTTTTGGTAAAGGTATATAGGTTTGCCCTATAGTTTGAGTAAACCCAACTTTGTTGAGGAGATAGCCCGAAACCAAATTCTTTCGTCTCTATGGAGTGTGCAGAACGTCCTTCAACGTGAGGGTATTCTCAGAGGTAAACTTTAGTTCCACCTCGCCGGTTCTAGCAACTTTCGTGGAGTGGTGATCTCCCAACAGAATATTCTTATCCTTAGTTTCAATATAAGTTTTAAATAGACTAAGGTCGTGACAGACATGGCGCGTTGTGCCAGTGTCTATCCACCACCCTGCACAACCACCGATCACGTTTACTTTTGTGATTATGGCGACTAACGATTCTTCTGTCAGGTTCGGCTGATCAGCAGGACGACGCCTGTTCCTACAGTTCCTAGCCATGTGCCCAGGTTTATTACAATTAAAGCATAGGAACTGTACCGTTTCTCTTGAAGGGGGCTTCTATTTTTTCTATTGGTTCTGGTTGCTGGAGCCACGGTTCTGGCCTTTCCTCTTTGTCCCCTTAGGTTTTTGGTCAGGTTTTACCACGACAGAGGCGAGTTTCCTAGGTACTGCGTTCACCTCCTCCCTCTGGTCCTACTTCCGGGATTCCTCCTCGATTCTTAGTCGGGTTATAAGACTCTCAAAGGAGAACTCCTTAGTCTTATACCTCAAAGTGTTCTTAAAGGCCTTCCATAAGGGGGGACAATTTATCAATAATAACAGCAACTTGGAATTAGCTAGTCGTTAACCGCGACGATCCCTATGGAGGGTTGTAACATAGGATTCGAAACAACCCAGGCTTTAGTAAAATGAATAGGTTTTTATAGTTCTGTCTTGGATATTGTCTTCTATCTCAGAGGCATATTTATACCATCCTATAAGATCTGAAAATGGTGGGCCACACTTACAATAATTACTAAATGTTAGTAAAGATCTTGACCGAAAACGATAACCAAAAGAATTATTGGAATATGAGTTATTTAAAATAATAGTATTTGGTCAAGAACTATCTTGCTTCTCTGAAGGAATTCTTGACTGCCCCACGATAGCACTTGTTCTAAATCACTTAAGTATCGTTGCAAATAAATAAAGATTTATTGCGTATTAGTTTTGCTAAAAATTGATTTAGATGCATTATTTAATAGAGTTTGTTTAAAATGTTTCATCAATGTCGAATTCAATCATTCAATTGCTTGCTTTTAGGAAATTCCACTAATTGCTTTGATAAAAAAAAATTAGTATTTAAATTAAATTATATTCTAAAAATTATAAACGAACTTCTACTAGGCTGTTTTTTTTAGTCAAACTGATTCAGATTATTCCAATCTTTAATTATTTATTTGATTTGTCCGCCAAAAAATTTTGTGAATTCCCCGTTGAAAGAGATTTTGCTAGCGAAAAAGCTTTCAACGCTGCCCGACGCCCTTTGCTTTTCCAAATATTTTTCCAAATCCCTTTTTTTGAAAGAGAAGTGCGCTTTTTTGGAACTGCCATTCAAAAATTATAATTGATTATTCATTGCTATAATTGGATGTGAAAGACATCTATTGTTCAAAACGAAATGTTCTTTACTATTTATTATCCATTTATTCTTGAAATTATAGTATACTCCTAATATAGCTATAGAAAATGAAAAATTATTATATTCGAAGTAAAGAAAAAACACTATATATATATAACGTTATTTTGTCAAAAAAAAAAAAAAAATTGGTTTAATGATTCATAATAAACGAATTTAATAGAAAGAAGTCTTATTTCACTCGATCAACTTGCAGACTATCTTTTATGATTGATACAAAAAAAAAAAAAAAAAAAAGTGATTAAGTATGGAGACTTTCAACAAAGAGACGTTCTATGGAATAGACTGTCTTTTATGAAAAAAAAAAAAAAAAAAAGTGTTTTTCGTCTAATTTTTCTTTCTCTTTTTCTTTTTTTTACATACCCTAAAAAAAGAAAAAGCAATTTCATATTCATCCGCTCAAAACATTAGAAAATTGCACTAATTGCTTTGATAAAAAAATTATTATTTAAATTATATTCTTAAAGTTATAAACGAACTTCTACTAGGTTGTTTTTTGAGTCAACCCGATTCAGATTATTCCAATCATTAATTATTTATTTGATTTGTCCCCCAAAAAACTTCGTGAATTCCCCGTTGAAAGAGATTTTGCTAGCGAAAAAGCTTTCAACCTTTTTAGGCCGACCACAATACAAGTCATGAGCGATAGTGAAGCCAAGTCGTATAAAGGCGACCAGCCCAATTTGCTAAGGTCAGTCGGACCCGGTTAGGACCCTTGATCCAGTACAGCTAGGTTCTTCCATGCAATAATGTATGTGTATCGGTATCCTCTTCAGGACCAGTTGCTTCTCAAATTTAATGGAGAGGGTTACTTGAATTGGAAATCAAATATCAATACAATATTAGTAGTAGATGATTTGAGGTTTGTGTTAATGGAGAAGCGTCCTCCAGTTCCCAGTTCAACGGTTACCCGAAATGTTCAGGATGTCTATGATAGGTAGGTGAGGGCGAACGAAAAAAACCGGGCCTATATTTTTGCGAGTATATCTGATGTACTCAAAAAGAAACATGAGGTCATGCCTATAGCTCGTCAGATCATGGCATCATTACAGGAGATGTTCGGGCAACTGTCATCGTCTGTTAGACACGAAGCTATCAAATATGTGTATGTGACACGTATGAAAGATGGGACCAACGTAAGAGAACCCGTTCTCGACATGATGCTCTAGTTTAACATTGTAGAGGCTCACGGGGCTATGATAGATGAGACAAGTCAAGTTAGCATGATATTGGAATCTCCTCCTGAGAGCTATCTGCCATTCAGAACAAATGCTGTTAGAACAAAATCACCTATAACTTAACAACGTTGTGGAATGAATTGCAAATTTATCAATCTATGATGAAACTGAAGGAAAAATAAATAAATGTTATTTCGAAATCAAAAAAGTTTTACAAAATGTCCACGTCTGTATGAAACCTGTTGATGATAAGAAAGCTGGTCCTTCTTCTTCTAAGGATAAAACCGTACAGAAGAAGAAGAAAGGAGAAGGGAAAAAGAAAACTGCTGCGAAGAAAAACATAAACAAAACTCCCAAGGGAAAATGTTTCCATTGTGGAGAGGTAGGGCATTGGAAGCATAATTGCCCAAAATATCTGGCTGAAGAGATAGCAGAAAAGACTAAACAAGGTAAATATGATTTACTAGTTGTTGAAACATGTATAGTGGAAAATTCTCACCTTACCTGGATATTGATTCAGGCGCCACTAATTATGTTTGTACTTCTCTACAGGAAACTAGTTATTGAAGAAAACTTTTTGAATATGAGATGACTTTCAAGGTGGGCACAAGTGAAGTCATTTCAGCTGAAGCAGTGGGAGATGTAGAGTTTTTTTTTGGAGATTCTTTTATCTTGCTCAAGAATGTGTTCTTTGTACCTAACATGAAAAGAAATCTGATCTTCATTTCTTGTCTTTTAGAGAATATGTACAGTGTATCTTTTGAATGTAATAAAGTGTTTGTTTATTCGAGAGGTGTTCATATTTGTTCTGCTAGACTTGCAAATAACTTATACATATTACAACCAACGGAAGCAAAAGCCATTTTAAATAGAGATGTTTAAAATGGCAGAAACTCATGATAAAAAGCGAAAAATTTCTCCTAACGCCTATCTTTGACCCCTTAGGCTTGGTCACATTAATCTCAACAGGATTGAGAGATTGGTAAAAACGGTCATCTTAATCAGTTAGAAGATAGTTCTCTCCTTCATGTGAATCATGTTTTGAGGGAAAAATGACGAAAAGATCTTTTTCTGACAAAGGTCTTTGTGCCAAAGAACCTCTTGAAATAATACATTCAGACCTTTATGGTCCGATGAATGTTAAAGCTCGAGGAGGATCAGTACTTCGTCAGTTTTATTGACGATTACTCTCGATATAGCTATATTTACTTGATCAGTCACAATCTGAAACTCTTGAAAAGTTGAAAGAATTTAAGACTGAGACTGAAAATTAGTTAAGTAAAAGAATTAAAACACTCAGATCTGATCAAGGTGGTGAGCATATGAATTTTCAATTCTAGAACTATCTAGTAAGTCATGGAATTCAATCCCAACTTACAGCACCTGGAACACCACAACAAAACGGTGTTACATAAAGGAGAAATGAAACCTTGTTAGACATAGTTTGTCTATGATAAGTTATGCTCAATTACCTCAACCTTTTTGGGGATATGAAGTACAGACTGCAGTTTATATTCTGAACGTTGTTCCATCCAAAAGTGTTTCAGAGACATCATATGAATTGTGGAAAGGATGCAAAGCGAGTTTACGTCATTTTCGTATCTAGGGTTGTCCAGCACACATGTTGGTATAGAATCCTAAGAAGTTGGAAACACGTTCGAAATTATGCCTATTTATAGGATATCCCATGGAAATAAAAGGAGGATACTTTTATGATCCCCAAAAAGATAAAGTGTTTGTATCGATAAATACAACATTATTGGAACAGGATCTTATTAAAAATCATCTACCTCGTAGTAAGCTAATATTGTAAGAACTGTCTAAAGATACTACAGAAAGATCAACAAGAGTTATTTATCAAGTTGGTCCATCAACAACAGTTGTTGTCCCGTCACGTCTATCCCAAGAGTTTCCTCGTCGTAGTGGGAGGGTTAGTCTATTGGGGTTGATGCCCTAAAGTCTCATGCCCTGTAGTTTGTAAATAGTTTGTACAAACGCTTGTGTTGTTAATATATGATATTTTCTTTACATCTTGTATTTTGCTCAGTTACTTGTTTTATTTGCTTTACCGCAAACCAATAAACATAAAATCCCTGGTTATCTGTATGTGACTCAAGCATGTATGTGGTGACATACAAGTGGATTATGTCTTAGTGATAACTAAAATGGTCTGTAGTATATGGATATAGGAGGGAAACCTTATCTTGGTAACGCTATGGATACGGCCCGCTTTGTGGAATGGTCACAAGTGTTGTGACGTGTCACAGATTGTCTGATCCTGATCATTTGTGTTGGGGACATACGAGCGGGGGCCTCCTATACAAAGAGTTTGTAGAAGACCTGACCACGAAGTGTTAACATCTCGTTATATAACACCGTTCATGACAGAGACTTCATTTCACTAGGATGACTATAGTTAACATGACCTCGATCCTGAGTGAGTTGGGAACTCCTGGCATTGAGGATGGTCCTTTGATTTGTATGGGTGCGAATGGCCAGGTCGCCGATTCAAACCTACCATTTTAGAGGTTCGTCTAATTTGGGAGCTGGGAACTCAGCTACACAAGATGGAATTCACTTCTTTCCCGAGGTAGGGATAAGTAGATAGATAGCTCCCTTAAGGGCTGATTCCGGGGCTTGAATGATGCGGTGCCACACACCTTCTCTTGGCCCGAGAGGTGTTCACACATAGTTGGACTATGTTGTATTATTCATTAGAGGAATCAATGGTACTTAAGGAGTGAGATGTAACTACAGGGGCAAAACAGTAATTTGGCATGCTGTACTTACGAGCATCTGTGAAGGGTCATCGTACTCATGATTGGTTATATCCGATGGATACAGAAATATATCTGTGGTAAGAAGAGTTCAGCTGTTGGTCTTTAGTGGAATGCCTGACAGTTAACGGATGGTGGATCTCGTGGCTAAAGAAGTTTAGTCAACTATTCACGGACCATTGGAGCTTTCGAGCCACAGGTCCATTAGGTCCCTTGGGTTGCTTGGATAAAGTTGAGAACCAGTATTTGCGTTAATTTGAAATGTTCAAATTGAACAAAAGGAAGTTCGATTATATATAATATAATTGGACTGGTTAATTTGATATAATTAGCTAAATGTATGAGATACATTATTTTAGAGGAAATTAGATATAAATATGATTTATATCAAGTAGAGGAGAAAATAACTGTAGTAGATATGTGATATTAAACTATAGGATATACATATAATATGATTATATTAATTAATTAATTAATTGGTTAATTATAAGATAATTGTGCCAACTTTAACGTTCGTACGTGGGTTAGCGGGCAACGTCGGTTATGGTAACCGATGGGTTAAAATGAAAAATGTTTTCATTTTTGAATCGTGCATTCGATAGTTCGTCATTCGCCCAAAAGATTTCGTGAAGCGCGCATTTGTGAAAGAAAACGATCGCTCGAGAGCCTATACGATAGTCGCTTCTCCACCTAAACGATCGTCCACCTCGCGCTAAATGATCGCACATTCTTGCCTACACAATCGGATAACTTCTCTAAACGATCATATAGTGTGCCGGTTTAACTAAACGATCGTATATATTTTCCTAAACGATCGTTCAGCAAATCCTACACGATCGTGTAGCTTCTCTAGATGATAAGCATTTCTGCTATGCGATAGTGGCTTTTGATAACTTGTAGAAATATTGGTTTTTATACTGCTTTATTTAGATATTGCGGTTAAAAGAGAGGAAAGTTGCGTCAATTGTATGGAAATTGGCTAAGAAGTACAATAATTATAAATTGTCGTCAATACACCCACTAAAACCATTGCGATGGTAGAAAAGAATATTTCAAGTCAGTTTTGCATGAAATCCAGTCACCGTATGTGTTCATGGCTCAAGAGAAAAAGATTAATGCATCTACGTCACATTGCGCCCATCATTTAGGAATGAATAGACGATCAACGCAATGACGGCGCATGCGACAATCGATCAAGAGCTTTGCGATCAACACAACTTCAACCGTATGCGATAATAAAAAACAACACTGCATGTGGGCACATGATCGAAAGATGCAAATGAGCAACACAATAACGGAGGATTTTGACACGTGTACAACTAACCATTGTGCATTTTCGATGGACTGTTTATATATCAGAAGAAATATTTATTCAACCATTCTCGGAATTTCCATAACAATAAAGTGGGGACCACACATCAGAGAGTCAAAGCCTTCATCTATAAATACCCTCAAAGAATTCACAAAAAGATATACTTTTGATACGAAATAATTGATACGAGGTTGAGAGAGAGGCTGATCTGTGTGCTGATCAGAGAAGATACGGGAAGAAAAGAGACAAGGACGAGAGGTGAGTCTCAGGGCGAATCATTCCAAATCCCCACCGTGAAGCTCTGTAACTAGATCAACTCTACCGGTTGAGCAAGCCTGAGAGGGAAGCTCATCCTTCCATTCACTCCATCTACGCCAGTAAGCAATCTCTCCATCCAGATTAGTGTCAAGACATTGACACTCTTCTGTATCTGTTTCTAACTCTTATTCATCAATTGTATTTCATCTTCATAGTCTAAATCATTCACAACCATCTATCAGACGCTTGATTTTATAATTAAATGTCATGATCACTTTCATTTCCACAATTCTGTCTATTTCCATTCCTCCATTAATCGCTTTCTCCATGATGTTTTCTTAATCCCGTGGTGATTAATATGAATTAAACAAGTAACCTAATCTGTGCTAAAGAAATACAGATGTTTAGCTAAAGCATGCTAGACGGCATCTTCACCTGCGAGAGCAGAAGTGAAGATGCCATTCTGATTTGTCGAGAGAAGGTTAGAAGAATGCGTTAACTAAAGCAAGAAGTACTTCCAGAGATGGAAGCAACCTTGGATTCACTACGTTCGTCCCTGTTTCACCACAGAGATGTGGGAAACGTGGCTGGTCACCGAGAGGTGTACGCCAAGGGAAAGCGGAACCGTACTTATATCTTTAACGCAATTGAGAAACTTGCCATGATTATATTAATTATCCTTTCTCTTTCTATTTCGCACATAAGCCTTGCCACCGCATAACACGACCTTTGTATAATCTTCACAGTCAGTCTAAACCTCGGTATCTTGTATCATGTAACCTATATTTTGTATCATCATAGCTTATGTTTATTTTATCGCACTTTACTTTTATTGCAATTTACTTTATTATCACATTTTTATCGCTTATCTTTACTTTACCACACAATTTACTTTATCGCATGTACAAACCAATAATTTTATTAAATTGAAAAACCCCCGATCGCATATATCACGAATGTAACATAATCAACCTAAAACAATCCCTGTGTTCGACCTTGGATCACTTCGAGAATCTTGCGGTGAAATTATACTTGGTTTCAACGCAAGGAAACTTGTGACAACGCATAGCATACTACAAGCATATCATTAATAACGTATACATTTAGAAGTAGTATCGCATATCATCGCAATCATCCATGCGTTGTATGATATAAGAAGATAAATTGTATTAATTCATATTCATATTTGTCCACATGTCAACAAGTTTATGGATTAAAATTTTATGCGTAACAAGTTTATGGCGCCATTGTCGGGGATTGGTTAACGGTTATTGTTTAAGAATGTTTGTGGTATTTTACAGGACAGATCTCTTTATACTAGCTGTTCAACGCGGAGAGCAGTATGATGGTTTATGAGCCCTGTAGTAATCCGGATATTCTAAGCGGACCCAGAGATCAGGTGTATTATTCGCGCGAAAGCACATCAGGGCCGAATTAATTGGTGAAGAAGCATGGCTAATAATAACGAGCCACTAACAGGGAATCAATGGGAAAATTGGCCAGCTCAAGATTCCATATTTCTTGATTCTGACCGCAACATCCCAATGAGAGACTATATGGCACTGGATTTCTATAACTTCTCACCAGGAATCTCAAGGCCAACGGTTGAGGAGAATGCAAGATTTAAAATAAGACCGATTATGCTGCAGATGATTTAGAATGTGGGTCAATTCGGAGGATTACAAGGAGAAGACCCACATGTGCATTTGACGAATTTTGTAGACATATGTAGCACATTCCCCATGCCTGGTGTGACTCAAGAAAAACTTAGGTTGTATCTTTTCCCGTATACACTGCGGGATGAAGCAAAGAGGTGGGCTCAGTCATTAGAGCCAGATGAGATTTACGCGTGGGAACAGTTGGTTCACAGGTTTATGAACAGATTCTTCCCTCTGGCCATCAACGCAAGGAGACGAAGGGAGGTGTTGAATTTTGAGAAAAAGGGTTATGAAACTTTGAGCACCGCCTGGGTGCGTTTTAAACAATTAGTGAAGAGTTGTCCACATATCGGGATTATCGATAGCATTCTGATGGAGACAATTTACAATGGCTTAGATCATTCAACACAAGTAGTTGTCGATGCCTCCGCAGCAGGAGGATTAATGGACAGATCATATATGGACGCCAAGAGCATATTAGATCGCATTTTGCGACATTCTGATGTGTGGATTGATATCGGGTTTGAGGAAAGTGGTTTGAAGCAGGGAAGAGTAGAAAATGCCGATGTGTCAACTAATACAATGAGCACACTGGTAGATCAAATGACCACGATGACCTTTCTCCTTCAGACAGTGGCTAATCAATAGAGAAATCTCTCTCAAGGTTCAGCGCAAGTTAATGTGTTGATGCACGTGGCCATAATGAACTACGTTCAATATGGGGAGGGACATCACGCAGAAGTCTGCCCGTGGAATCAACAGGCCGTATATTCTGTCTATAATGAGTCATTTGGCAACATCTACAACCCTGGTTGGTGGGATCACCCAACTTTAAGTTAGGATGGGAATCACAACCAGGGGAGCCATAGTTTCTATCAGAACAGTTATCAAAGGGATCGGGGTAACCCTCCAGTCTTCATTAATCCAGACTGTAGTCCAGGTAACTCTCAAAGTATACTACCCTATGACCAACCGTTCTTATATGACACCTCTTGTAGTACCTCGCCTCTAGAGACTTCACTGAAGCATTATATCGAAAAGAGCGAGGCAATTAGACAATCGCAAGCTGAATCCCTTAGAGGTTTGGAAGAGCATATTGAACAGCTTGCAATTGAGTTGAAAAATAAAGCGCCTGGTACGCTGCTTAGCAGTTCAGAAGCATCGGAGCCACGAGGTAAAGAGCAATGTCATGCAGTGACATTGAGGAGTGGTAAAACCACAGCCCCTCCGCTACCAGTACCTTATCAAACATCAAGGCCAGTAGATCTAACTGTCGATGATGACCAATCAATCAGTAGTGGAAGAATTATCAGTTCAGGAGTAAGTACACCTACAAAAGATGAAACTCCTCAAGACTTGAATTCTGAATCAATGCAACCTCTAACTAATGAAACACAGCAAGAACAAAACCTCAATAAACAACCAACTAAACAAGAAGTAAGGTGGGATGCTCCACCTTTCCCGTCCAGGTTGAAGAAGAAAGATGATAGCAAGCAATTCCAGAGGTTCCTGGATGTTCTCCGATAATTACACATCAATATTCCCTTAATAGAAGCTTTGGAACAGATGCCAAGCTATGTAAAATTTCTCAAGGATATACTTGCTAACAAAAGAAAGAACGGGGAGAATGAAATAATTGCGTTAACGTATGAATGTAGTGCACTATTTCAAAACAATATCCCCACCAAAATGAAGGACCCTGGGCGTTTTACATTGCCCTGCGCAATGGGAGGGAAGAAATCGGGAATGTACTGTGCGATTTAGGAGCGAGCATAAATCTAATTCCCTTATAGATCTTTAAAAAGCTGGATATCGGCAACGCAAGACCAACCACGATCACATTACAGTTGGCCGATAGATCGATAACGCATCCTGAGGGCAAAATAGAGGATGTACTCGTGCAAGTGGACAAGTTTATCTTCCCGGCGAACCTTGATTACAAAGCTGATAGAGAAGTACCTATCATCTTGGGTCGCCCATTTCTCGCAACAGGGCGAGCGCTGATCGATGTGCAAAAAGGAGAAATCACCATCAGAGTTGACGATTAGGAAGTGAAGTTCAACGTTTTCAATGCGTTGAAGTACCCACGTTATATGGAGAATTGCTAATATATTGAGGAATTATGGGAATAACCTTGGCACGAACCCCTGGAAGAATTGGAGGAGGAAGAATTTGGAATCGGCGCAATATGGGAGGAGGATTGCGCTGCAATTCACGTTGAATCAAATTTTGAACCACTCAAGTTATCTGAACGAACTTCACAACGCACTAAGCCATCCTTGGAAGAACCACCCATGCTAGAGTTAAAGCCATTGCTTGTGCACCTCAAGTATGCTTACTTAGGAGGTAACAACACGTTACCGGTTATCATTTCTGCCTCGTTGAGTAAGAAATAACGCAAAGGCTGTAGGATGGACCTTGGCAGACATTCGAGAAATCAGTCCCTCGTACTGCATGCATAAGATTCGTCTAGAAGAAGGAATGGCAGGATCGATAGAAAGGCAACGACGCTTAAATCCTACTATGAGGGAAGTAGTGAAGAAGGAAATAGTGCAGTGGCTGGACGCAGGTGTCATCTACCCAATATCTGATAGCAGCTAGGTGACCTCAATGTAGTATTTCCGAAGAAAGGGGGGATGACAGTCATCACTAATGATAAGAATGAATTAATTCCCACGAGAACGACCACGGGGTGGAGAATCTACATGGATTATCGCAAGTTAAATTTGGCCACTAGAAAGGACTCCTGTTCATTGATAAGATGTTTTAGACAGACTTGCGTGGGAATGAATTATTTCTGTTTCTTGACTGCTATTCAGTGTACAAACCAAATAGAAAATCTGCACCAGGAGGATCCCAAGACAAGACAACCTTCAACGTGCCATTTGGTAGTTTGCATTTCGACGCATGACCATTTGGAACTCTTGCCAATGCGCAAACACTTTCCAATGATGTATTGATGGCATCTTTTCAGATTACTTGAGGAGTCAGTTGAAAGTATTCATGGAGATTTTTATATTTCCGCATAATCTATGACTCATGTTAGCTAACCTCGAGAAAGTTTGAGAGATCTATTGGCAACAAATTTGTTTGAATGGGGAAAAATGTCCATTTTATGGTTGAAAGAAGGATTGTTCTGGGTCATAAAATCTGGAGCAGGATTGGAGTTGAAAGCCAAAAATAACGCAATTTCAGTACCCCCACAGTGAATCATGAAAACAACTTAGGAGCTTTCTGGGACTGCTCAGTTTATGGAAGATATTGAATGTTAGTACGCAAAGGCCCTAAAGAGTTTGCTTCTTGGAGTGACCGTGAAATTATTCGATGATGGTGTTACTGAAGCATTAAACATTGAAAGATGCCGCTTCATCACGCACCCATTTTGATTGCGGGATTGAGAAAAATTTGATGAGGTATGATGAGTGGTTATGCAGTGGGGCGCCAATGTTGAGTCAGCTGCAAGGAAAAGGTATGCATCCTATCTATTTATGCGAGCAAAACGTGATGATCGTAGGAGAATTATTACAACCAACAGATAAGAAATGCTTGCAGCGGTATTTACACTGAAGAATATAGTACTTAATGAAAAAGTTAGTTGAGAAAATGAATTTACTATACAACGATATATATACATAACTCTGTGTATGCATAATATTGATGACATGAAAGAGAGTGATGTGCAGAAAAGCAGCAAATGGTCTGAAGATATAAAACGAAAGTTGTAGTTGTCTGCCCTAAT